>NW_007754853.1:5740-7789 GCF_000696425.1 Galeopterus variegatus | reverse complement strand
CAATATGGGTGAACTTAGAAAATTATGGTAAGTGAAATAAGCCAGGCATAGAAAGAGAAATACCATATATCCTCATTCATAAGTGGGAGCTAAACAAAATAAACAAAAAAAAGAAAGATACAACAATCACAATAATTCGTTGAAATTTCAAAAGGAGAGAATAGAACGGAGGCCACCAGAAGTGGAAAGGAGGAGGAGGAGAAGAGGTTAGTAAGAAATATGCTCCATATTTACTACACAATGGTGCAGGAAAAAATTAAAAGTATGTGTTTAAGCAAAGATATCTGGGCTTTGTGATAATCATTATTTGGAGTGTCTGTCCTGCCTGAATCCACAGTTCTTTTTATAATCCTCTATCCTGGCAATCTTCAATAAAATGGAAGAGAAGCAATGTCTTTTTTAGAGGAGTAAAATGTTAATAAATGGACACATTTATTACAGCCAGGCACACAGTAGATGCTCAAAAAATCATAGCTGTTATTCTTACTGGGATGGTTATTGTTAGCAGCAACTGTTCCTGTACTCACTCATCTCTTACTGTTGGAGAAGTATACATTGGTAGAACTTTCTTTGTGAGCAATTTGGCAGTATCCAAACTTTAAAATCAGCATATACTTTAACCCAGGAATTCAATTTATGGGAATCTATCCTACAGATAAACTCCCTGTTCATGTGCCAAGCAGAGTCCATGTTTTTGTTTGAGTTCCATACCATATGCATGTATTCTTTCAGTTCTGTGTTACTGGGGCATACACATGAAGGATTACGTCATTTGGTGAACTGACACCATTATCATTTTGAAATGTCCCATTTTATCCTGGGTAATATTTCTCAAACTGAAATCTACTTTGTCTGAAATTAGTATAGCCACTCTTCTTTATTATGCTTAGTGTTCGCATGGAGTGTTTTCTCCAATTCTTCACTTCTAATGTATCTGTGTTTTTATATTTAAAGTGGGTTTCTTAGAGATAGCACACGGTTAGGTCTTGCTTTCTTCTGCAACCTGACAATCTCTGATTTTTAACTGGAATGTTTAGTTCATTTACACTTATAGTAATCCTTGGTGTGGTTGGACTTAAGTTTACCACCTTGCTTTTTTATTTTATTTTATTTTATTTTTGGTGGTTGGCCAGTATGGGGATCCAAACTCTTGACCTTGGTGTTATAACACTGAACTTTAACCAACTGAGCTAACCGGCCAGCCCTTTGCTCCTTGTTTTCTATCATCCCATCTGTACTTCATTTCTTTTCCCCTCTTTTCTTGCTTTCTTTTGGATTGAGTTTTTTTTCTTTCTTTCTTTTTTTTTTTAGGATTCCATTTTATCTCCACTATTGATTTATTAGCTATATCTTTATTTTTATAGTGGTTGCTCTAGGGATTATAAAAGCATCTTTAGCTCATCACAGTCTACCATCAAATGATATTATAACACTTCACATACAATGTAAAAGCCTTGTAGCAATAGACCTTCTTTACCCCTCATGTCTTTTGCACTGTATTTGTTGCAAATTTTACTGTTACTGATGTTATAAAGCCTAATTAACTTTGTTATTTTTGATTTAAACAATCAATTCTCTTTTTTTTACAAATTGTCAAGCTACTGCTAATGTCGGAATCCTGCTAACTATGCCAGTTGTATGGCTATGGCAATTGGAGTGCTCTTAATCCTGTTCATGATGCCAATTGTCTAGCTCCACAACCATGCCAGTTGTCGGGCTCTTTTACCTGCTGGTAATCCTGCACCGACTGGGCCAATTGTTGCTACAGGGCTGGGTCTGGAGCTCACAGACCCCTCAAGCCTATTCCAGACTGGGTCACAAGCCCTTCAAATGCCAGGTGGGGTCACCAGACCCTTCACACACCAGGCTGGGTCACCAGACCCCTTCACGCAGGCCTATGAGCTAGGTAACTGGCCAAAAGGTCTTTGGAAGCCATAGGTTGGAAAGCATGGCTACACTGGGCAGATGTCCAAGGCCGACGCCCATCTGCCTGCTTCACCAAACACACACACACACACACACACACACACACACACACACACACACTCT
>NW_007754853.1:0-243 GCF_000696425.1 Galeopterus variegatus | reverse complement strand
GGAGGAATTATCAGAATTTTTTGTACTCTAAGGAAGAGGATGAGACTGACATGTTTGAAGCCCTCACTGGGCTAAGAGACTATGATAGGCTCCTAGTAGGTGGGTTTAGAAAATTTTCATAGCTAAAGACAAAGGAGAGCTGAAATCTAGTGTTCTACTGTTCTAGTGGGTTGAAAGCTCTCGAACAGTGTGTCTTCTCACTGTTTTATCTCTCAGTGCTTAGCACAATGACTAGCATAAAAT
>NW_007754852.1:5616-7789 GCF_000696425.1 Galeopterus variegatus | reverse complement strand
CCTCTCTCCTCAAGGAGTTCTTCCTTTGAATATATCCCTCTATCAGCACGTACATCCCTCCATCTCTCTCCCTTGCCCTTGGAATAGCTATTCACGTATACCGCATGCAGGACCTCTCTCCTCAAGGAGTTCTTCCTTTGAATATATCCCTCTATCAGCACGTACATCCCTCCTCTCTCTCCCTTGCCCTTGGAATAGCTATTCACGTATACCGCATGCAGAGTGGAATTATAGCAAGTGGAACAGGAATGAAGACAGTTGAACAGAGGTCATTTGACAAGGTGGAGAAGAGTGTGGATTCTGAGCTCAGTCCTGCTCTAAATTCTGGCCTATTTTCTTTCTACACAAAGTAATCTCTCTGGGTCTCAATTTCTCATCTGTAAAGTGGGAATCGTGGCAGGGCATTCTTTACTGGGGTGTTCTCCCTACATTGAAGAGCACAGATGCTGGTGTGTACTCAAGTACTCCATTGGTGAGTCTCTTAACTACCCAGACCTCCGATGATGTCTTCCAGCGCATCTTCAGCTGGTCTCCGTCCTCTTTTTCATTTCTAACTCTATCAACTGTTCCAGGTAGTTCCAGACTGGAAATAACAATTTCAGAGTCAGAAAGCACTGGCTAACATTTCAATCTCTACGAAAAAAACATTTTGATTTATGCCGAACTTAGTGGTTCAGAATGATAGTAACCCAATTCTGGCTATATCTACAATAAGATGGAAATCTTCCAGTTGGGAGCAGAATTTTCTCTATGAAACCATGGGTGGACAGATGATCAGGATAAAAGTCCTCTTTTCTGTCATTATTAATAACGGGCAGGGAGAGAGAGCCAGCGTTACGGCCTGTGGTACTGGAAGGACATTTGGTATCATTCAGTATCATTTTATACATTTTTGCTCTTTCTCTTGCTTTTTCTCTTCCCTCCCTGCCCCCTGCAAGTATTATAAATAGGCCTCCTTCTTATCTGATCCTCCCCTAAATGTTTTTCATTTGAAAACCACAGTTAATTTTAGATAATTGTTGGAGATAATCTCAAATTTGTGTATAACTTAGGCTCTAGTTCTAAGAAAAACGTGACATTTCTGGGGAACCTGGGTTTGGCCCTTCTTCCTCTGCTAGTGCCATGGCCAACATCTCTGACTTCCCACCCTTTATCAGAGATCAGGTTGTATCTTAAGCCTGATGGCTCCCTTTTCCAGAAGCAGACAAACTGTCTCTTCCTAGAGGGCTTCTCTCTAATCTAATCACCCAGGTGTGAGTTTTAAGGCTGGAGAGCGGCTTCAGGAAGCAGGGAACATGGGGTGAGTCTACCAATATTATCCCCAAGGCCAGCATTGCAAGGATGGAGTGACCTCTGCCCTTTGATTCTCACTAGGCCAGGCTCCCTCCAGATCCCCACACAGATAGCTGTGGTTGTAGATGTTGTGCAGAGGCTTCTGTACAACTCTTCTAAATAACAAGCTGTTTTTCGGAGCCTGAGCCACATTTGTCCTGGCCTGAGTTAAGAGGTAAAGAACATTCCAATTGTAAGCCTGGATGGAAAAAAATATATTTGAAGTTTTTTCTGCTAACAAGGTATGTAGAAGACTCAAATTCCAGTAAACGAAGGTTGGTTTGCAAAATACAGTCATTCCCCCCTCAACCCTTAATTTTTCCATAAAGTGCCATAAAAAGCCACTGCACTAACAAACATTTTGGGAAGGGAACAGGCTCCAGGCCAAGAAGCCACAAGCTTAATGGGAGGAAATCTGAGCCCAGAGGCACGGTTTTCTGAGCAAAGTCATTATTCAAGAAGAGATCAGGCATTAACAGCACTCTCAAAACAAGAACCAAAGCTTTCCTGGGCTCCCTGAGGCAGTGCTGGTCAGGAGGAGAGAGCCACTGCTCTTTACCTTGACCTCAAAAATGCAACGAGAGCTCCTCTCCACGACTCAGGTTCTACACCTGAAAAACACCTGAAGAAAAATGTCTTGTTTCATTTAAAGGATAAAAAGCAAATCCAGTGCAATTGCAATAAAAACTCCAGCTGCATTTATTTATATTTAAAAAAAAATTATTGTTGTGAAACACACAAATATTATTCTAAAATGGATACAGAAGAGTAATGTTCCCTAGAGAGCTAGACCAACCATGAAAAAGATGAATATGGAAGAGGGGCTTACCCTACAAAATAG
>NW_007754852.1:2447-4726 GCF_000696425.1 Galeopterus variegatus | reverse complement strand
AAAGTGAGAAAATTGGATGATGCCAAGTGCTGGCCTGCAATGTGGGAACACGCGATTCCTTGCTTTCTGCTTTTAAGAGTAGAGATTAGTGAAGCCAGCCTAAGGAACAGTCTCACAGAGACTGAGCATCTATGTACATTTGAATCAGTAGCTCCACTTTTGGAACATCCTATCTTGGGTCCATGAGAGGGGATACAAGAGGATGCAATGGAGCTGATACCTGTGGTTGCCGGACCAAGGAGTCCATGGAGGGAAAGTCCAGTGTTGCCAATCATGGAATATTATGCAGTGGTTAAATGCAATTATCTGGAATTAACAATTAGCGGTACATGAAGTTCTAAAAAATGTAATGCTGGGAAGAAAGAAAGAAGGAAGGAAGGGAGGAGGGGGGAGGAGAGAGAGAGAGATAGAGAGAAGCCAGCTGGGATTGAGAGGATTAAACAGCAGTAATATGCTCAACATGGCGACTAGCACAAAGAAGATTTCAGATTCTATCAACAGGTAGGTGGGAAGTCAGAGGGGTCAGTCCATCCTGACAAAAGATTACAGGTGTGGGGAGAGGGGCAGAATCTGAAACTATTCAAAATAGAATTTGTGGACTGTCCTCCAGGCAATTTCCTTTCCTGCATCCCTTCTTTCTCATTTGGTAGCTGAATCTGGGCTTTCACAAGGAAGAGAACTCTGAACCCGAAGCAGTACATTGCTGGCAAACAGTCTACCTGTCCTGATGTTAGTGGGGAGGTCCAGGGTTGCCCCAGCCAGGTGCTGAGTTCACCAATTTTAATTCTTAGCAATTTATTTATGTGGGTTCAGAATTTATCACTTCCTCTCTTGACCTCCCAATGCAGCCTGTGCTACACAGTCATGGAGGGAAGTTTTGCTGAGAGTTTTTTCACATGGTATGTTCCATGAAGTATACTGAATAACACTTCACACAGAATATGGAGGAACAAAATCTGATCAGATGGAATGAAATCTTTCCCTCTCTTCCTCTTACCATGAAAATACTTTTAGGGATATCCATTATACTAATGTTCACTACCACAATGTCGGTGACTGACAGCTGTAGAAATAAAGAAGCAAAATGTACAGTCTGTCCCACATTCTTGTTCTGGAAGCCCAAGAGATGAGATTCCATTCTATAAGCAGATACTAATGTTCACTACCACAATGTCGGTGACTGACAGCTGTAGAAATAAAGAAGCAAAATGCACAGTCTGTCCCACATTCTTGTTCTGGAAGCCCAAGAGATGAGATTCCATCCTACAAGCAAGAGGCCAGGGAGTTCTCTTAGCACAGAAGGCAGCAGGAAATTTACAATGCATTTGTGATCAGGGGTCACAGAGAGGGGCAAAGAGCTGGATTCCAAGAATGGAATAGAATCCAACTCTCTCTGAAGGAAATTCAGGGTTTGGAAAACTCCCAAGGAGCAATAATTCAGCTGAACTAACCTGATGAACTGTTTTAAAATGAGTTTGGAGAAATATAGTCAAACATTGAACAACTTCCTAGAACTGAAGCAACTGGGCAAAGGTAACCTTTTATTAGACCTTTGCAGTACATACAAAGAACAAGTCAGAGTGTGAGGCTCAGCTCCATCTGGAAGAGCGAGAGGTAGACTTGGTTTTATTCTCCTGCTCGGAGGTTCTCTAGAGCAATGCATAAGTTTTCCACTTTCTGACAATTACTTATTCAAAGCTAAAATATTGGCAAATGAAATCAACTCAATGTACTGGATGCCTACTCTGTGCCTGATGACCTTCCTTTCACAATCCTTCAAGGAAGAGATTATCATTCCCCATTTTCCAGAAGAGAAAAGGGAGTCTCTGGAAGTTTGGAGAAGTTCTCAAGGTCACATGGCTTTTAAAAAGCAGACCTGAATTCAAACCCAGACAGTTAATTCCAAGTTTGGAACTTTCTTCAACACATACCACTATGACCAGACTCCTGCTTCTTAAGGGATGTCAGGTAGCCTAAAGTGACCCATAAAGTTAGAGATGAAGGGATAAATTGTCCTCTGCCCATCCATCTTCAAGCAAAGATGCTAGAGAAAAAGCTGTGTATTGAAATGGAGTCGGGAAGAAATAATAATAATAGTGATAGTGAACTTTTGTCAGTTTTTACTATGTGCCAAGTACGGTGATAAATATTCTGCACCAACCATAATCCTATGAGCTGGTTCTATTAACATTTCTATTTTTCTATTTGGGGACGCTAAATACAAAGGTTAATTAATTGTTCAAACTCAAACAACTAGTACTTCATGGAGTAGATCCTAA
>NW_007754852.1:0-1463 GCF_000696425.1 Galeopterus variegatus | reverse complement strand
ACTTCCATGCTGTTGACAAGTGCTGTAGCTGACCAGGACCAGTGGGGGAGAGATAGACCCCGTGACCATTTCCCCTAAGGTGGCCTTTGGCCACTCTGTGCACTGGAACACATGACCCCCTGCCTCGCTCCTGCCACATTAACCAGGTGACTGCTTGCCAGGGCCCAGCCCAGTCCAAAGGGAGTACGGATTCAATGTCCCAAACAAGGCACTGATTAGCTGGTAATCAGACAGCGATTAGCAGGTCGGGTCACCTGCAGTTCAGTGCCCATTGTTCCCTGCAAAGTCCTGGGATGTCTGACATGCAGCCAGCCTGTCTGAATGTCTGAGGATCCTGATGCTGCAGCTCTGCTGTGTACAGCTGTGATTAGGAAAAGTCCCCTGTTCCCCTATGCCCATCCCCACTGAGGAGACAGTGTCACGATTCCCTTCTGTCTAATCACACACAAAGGATTTGGGGGAAGAATGGCCTGTGTAAGAGCCCTGCAGTGACGGGGTCAAGGCCCCAAGGATGCACTGAAGACCTAGAAGCAAATTAACACATTCCTCTTCCCATCTGATGGTGAGGGTGTGAGCAGTGGAGCCCGGCAAACCTGGCCCAGACTGGGAGTCTACGTGATCTTGAAATGTGACTTTGGACAAGACATTTGACCTCTGAGACTTGGTTACCTTGGTTTTTAAGAGGGTTAATAATAATTTGTACTTCTTAGGGTTGTTTGAGGCTTAAACTTAAAAAATGGATGTAAAGCAATGACTGTAGTCTCGGGAATAGAGAAAGTCCCCAATGAGTGCTATCAATTCTTAGCAGCCATAGGAGTATCATTATTTGAAATGTCATTATTATTTCAAATACTTTATTTTTTAAAATGTGCCCCGGTAACATCACTTCTAAGATGAAAGTAGCCCCATCATCTGTAGGGCCACCAGAAGGATGAGATGAGATAATTCTTGTATAACATTCACCACAGAGCCTGGCACATAATTAGCACTCAATAAATCATGGCAGTAATAATGATAATTGTCATTATTGTTTGCACAAAGATAGACACAAAAGGCTATGTTGTAGCATATTTCACTATATTGCAGTATATAATCATAAACATTTAGACAGCATAATTTTTAACTAAAAGGGGATTAATAAAATTATTCACAGCATACTCAGACCATGGGATACAGTATAGCTTTATAATCGACCTGCCCTTGAGTCACCTGGAGATCTCGTTAAAATACAGGTTCTGATTTTTAAGTCTGGGGTTCAGCCCAAGATTCCACATTTCTTATGAATTCTCAGGTGATTCCAGGGCTGTAGGTCCATGGACCCCACTTTGAGTAAACTGTATGCACACTTTTGCAATAAACTATGTGTATAAATTCCTAGCTGTACTCAAGATGGGGAACTGCATTTTTTTTCTCTTCACTAAACTGTTCTATCTTCCTCAAAAATTTATTAATGAGCATATAAA
>NW_007754851.1:0-7790 GCF_000696425.1 Galeopterus variegatus | reverse complement strand
CCATGCGATGTTTCTGTAAACCTAAAACTGCTCTGAAAAATAAAGTCTACTATAAAAAAAATTGGGAAGAAAAGAGTTTATTAAAAGTTTTTAAAAAGTGACTTAGATTCTGCCCGTTCCTATAAAACCTCCCATAGCTCCCCATTGCACTTAACGTGGAAATCTAAACATCTCACCTTGGCTTACGAGGCCCTCCAGAACCTGGACCTTGCCTCCTGTCTGATGTCTTTGCCTCCCACTCCACTCCTTGTTCTCTAACTCCAGCCACGCCCAGCTTTCTTGCTTTTCCTGTTGTACCTAGCCATTTCCAGCCTCAGGGCCTTTGCACTTACTGTTCTTGCAGCCAGAAATCTCTTCCCCCATCTCTTTGCATGGCTGGTTCCCTCAGCCTTCATGTCTCAAAGAGACCCTCCCTGACCACCCAAATTAAAGTAGGGATGGTCCTCCTTGCCCACTAATGGGAAGTTTTGTGGTTATGGTGCTCTCTGTCATGGTCAAAGTCATCCCCTGAAACTCGTGGGTAGGCATATTTTTTATTTAAGGCCACAGAAGGTCACATTCTCCTGATGGTGGGGGAAAGATGTCAGTGTAGCCTGAGAAACCCCCATGTTTCAGGTTAGGAGTGACCACTGAGAGAGGACATCTCTGCTCTAAGAGCCATTTACATCACTGTCAAGACAGTAAAGGGACAGGTGGGAAGTGTGTGCCTTAAGGGCCCAGCAGCGACACTCAGGAGGGGGCAGGCATTCATGAGCAGGAGTGTCTGGTAGCTTCAGAAAAAGCCTTTCTGGAACCCTCCAGAACCCAGGCTGGTGCTGGCTGCTGGATTTCAGTCCTGCACCCTGTGTTCAACATTTCAGGATTTCTCAGGAGTCTTAGTTTCCATAAGAGTTCCTGGCATCCCCCAGATACCTATGGTGTGACAGCCCCCTCTGGGACCATCTTTCACAAGCTGCTGCCAAGCTGTGATTTCCATTCTTCATTTTTTTTCTGGAGCTTGATATCCAGGGAGGAAACAAGAATTTTGGTGGGACCAACTAGTGCAAGAGGAATCGGAGGAAATGAGCAAATGTGCTTTGGATGCAGACATATCTTCCGGATGCCTGGAAAGCAGAGTGTGCCCCCTCCCACCTGGGGTCCCAGGGAGGAAGGAAAGATTCCTGGGCAGTAGGGCCACCCACATCCCCCTTACCAGGGCTCGGCTGGACCAAAGGCCACAGACTGTGGTTCTGCCCCATTTCTTTTCTGGACCCCGTGGACTTGAGTGCCCTCCTGCCCGGTTGGCACCTCAGTCTCCTCCTCTGTGAGATGGGGCCCTAGCCCTGCACAGGCAACCTGTCTTACAGAAGCCAGCTTCACCCTGGATTATTTTCTTTATAGTCCTCCCTCATTCCTGTCTGAAGACACCTTTTCCATTTATTTGCTTTTTTAGGCTCATATCCCTAGAATGAGGGTGCAGAACTTGCTGGTTCTTTCCACCGCTGGATCCCCGATGTCCAGAACAATACCTGACATATAGTAGGCACTCAATAAATATTTCTTTTTTTTTTAATGGGCAGCTGGCTGGTCCAGGGAACCGAACCCTTGACCTTGGTGTTATAAGGCTGTGGCTCTAACCAAGTGAGTTAACTGGCCAGCCTCAATAAATATTTCTTAATGGACCAGATGAATGAATAGTCAGAACTAAAGAGCTTTATTGCTTCCACAGCAGATAACTTTTGAGGGTAATGTGAGCCAAATGGGGCACGTATCTCAGATTAATAGAGGGGCTGAGACCTAACTCTCCCGCTCAGGAGATGTGAGCGCTGCTTGAATATTGGATGGTATTTAGTAATTAGGTTCATTTTCGGCCTTTTTCTTTTTTAAAAAAAGATGACCGGTAAGGGTATCTTAACCCTTGGCTTGGTGTTGTCAGCACCACGCTCTCCCAAGTGAGCCACGGGCCAGCCCTGGCATTTTGTTTTTAAAGAGTGGTTATCTTTTAGCGATATATACTGAAATATTCACAGATGAAATGTCTGTAAACTCCCAGGAGTTCCTTGTGCTATTGGAATGAGGGAGTGGGTGGGAGAGAGACGACGCAGATTGGCCATGAGCTGGTAATCAATGAAGCTGAGTGATGGGAAATGGAGGTTGTTATACTATTCTGACTACTTTAGTATACATTTGAAATGTTTCAGAATACGAAATTGAAAATATTCCTCCACTTTTCTAGCTATGACCATTTGGGCAAGTCACTTAAGCTTTCTGTGCCTCGGTTCAATTATTTGTTAAGTGGGGATCACAATAGCTCCCTCCTGGGGGTGGTTGTGAGGATTAAAGGAGAGAAAGCGCTTAGCACAGAGCCAGGTACACCTGGGCCAGGTGGGAGCTCAGAGGAGTTAAAGAGGCAGCTGGCCAAGTGCGTCCTTCCCTGGGACACTCCCCACCCCCTTATCGTACTTGGAATGACACCCCTGGGATAGAATTGTGGTGTAAAAGCGCCAGCCTTCTCAGGTTGGGTCTTGTTTAAAGAGATATACTCCTGTCTCCTCCCTTACCCTCCTCCAGATTGTGAGAGATCATGCCAGCTTGTATTTCAAGAGTTGAGAAAAGCAAATCTGAGAAACGATGCCAGGAATCAAGACTAAATGAGTTCACAGATTGGGAGGCACCCGGCAAAGCTGATCTTGCTCCCGTCTTCAGCTCCCGAGGGATTCTCCCACCCTCCTCCTCCGCAGACTCCTCAACCCACCTTCTGCCAGGAAATCTTGCCCCCCACTCATGGCAGAACCAGCTTCGAGAGAGGGAGGCTTCATGGCTCTTGCACCCCGAGGGGAGTCTGGACCCACCTTCCACACACATGCAGTCATCGAAGCACTTGTTGTTGAGGCCACGATTGTGGGGCGTGCACAGATGCTCCCGCAGGTCGCAGCAGGTCCCTGCCAACACAGCAAGCATGCACGCGTGGTCAGCCAAGCTGAGCGGCCCCTCCCTGCCGCCCAGTCCCACTGGACAGGAGATCCATCATCACTATGGCAGGCCGTGCCCTGGCAGGGTGGGCCATCTGGTGTGTGAGCTCCCAGCCAGAACCTGTCCGGCTATGGATATCATGGCCGAGGCCCCAGCTGCCCCAGATGGGCAAGTGATTGATTATGGGAAGAGAGAAGGTGGTGTGGGGTCACCTCCTGGGGAGAGCGGGTGGGACAGCTGGGGGCTGCCAGGTGTGGAGTCAGCTGGGAGCTGGGAGGGGCCTCAGGGATCATTGACACCAATGTCCTCTTTTGACAGATGGGGAAACTGAAGCCCCCGGCAGCTGCAGGGCTGTCCCAGGCAGGCCCAAAGCGCAGCCTCGCCCGCCACAGAGCCAGCTCTCAGAGTGACTGTGCAGTTGGCCCAAACTCCAGCCTTTTCTTTGTGCTTAGGGTGAAAACAATGGTTTGGAAAGAAAACAGCCTGTCAGGGAGCTGGTGGTCTGGCTTATACAATGCCAAACTGCCGGTTTGGTTGCTGGTCTATAGAATGTTCTGGCAACTGATTTGACAATAGTGGCCCCAAGGAGGGGTCCTCAGGACATACTTGCTATTCAGTGGCAAGGAGAGCAGTTAGCTGATGGCGTCCAGCTGTTAGCACCTTCAGGGGCCTCCCCCACCCATGTCATGCTGTTCCCAAGCGGCCCCAGCCAATGACTAGCACAGCAGTGGTACCAGGGTCTGGCCATTTCTCCAACAGGCAATCTTTGCTTCAGAGCTCCCACTGCATCGGCAGGGACGTCACATCGCAGTGTGAAGGCTTCTCTGTCCAATCCTGCTTTTTACATTTCTCAGGCATCGCCCTCTCTCACTGCCGAAATAAACCTCTTGCACTAACTCTTCCTCAGAGTCTGCTTCCCAGAGGGCCTTCCTGACCCAACAAGGGCCAGCAGTTTAAGGCATTGGTCAAAACATCAGGCCCCTTGTTTTTAGACTGTCTTGAAAGGGACAGCTGTTGAACAGGTGAGGATGTCATCAAAAGCATTCCCAGAAAGCCCAGCAGTGTCACGATGGGACAAGGACAGCATTAAGCCCTGCCAGGTGTTAGGAGGAAGAGGTCAAGAGAGGGTCATCCTGATTCAAGGCAGTGTAGGGCCCTGGTTAAGGGGCTTTGGAACCAAGGTCAAGAGTTCAGATCCCCATACCGGCCAGCGGTGAAAGAAAGAGAGAAGAGAGAAAGAAAGAAGCTTTGGAACCAGCTGACCCAGGTTGGAGCCACTTCCTAGCTGTGTGTGACCTTGGGCAAGACACTTAGCCTCTATGGGACTCAGTTGCCTTGCCTGAAAACTGAGGATGATAGTGTCTTGTTGTCTGGGTTGTCATAACTACTGTTTTAAAAGAATTAATGTATGACAGTAAATCCGTAAATGGTCATGGACCCCCAGGCCCTGCTCAGTGCCTGGGAGCTCCCCACCCCACCACCGAGTTTCCCCCCAGCTCCCAGCCTGCTGCTTTGAACATGGATGTGGTTGGTACCTGGCATGCAGTCTTGGTGATGGTCACACGGCTCCCCTTCAGCTGGGGATGTTTCATTACCATCACTGGAGAGTTTACCCCGGTGTTTCTCTGGGGACAAGAAGATCTGTCGTCAGAAGCTGATGCCCAGCAGAGCAGAGAGATTAAGCACAAAGACTCGGGTGTCAGAGTGCCCATACCACCACTCCCACTGTGACTTGGACAAGACACTATACCTCGTTATGCCTTGTTTCTCTTCTCTAAAACGGGTCAACAGTAGTACAGACCTAACAGATTTTCTTTCGCAGGTTAAAATGAATCAATGCATGGAAAGTGTTTGGCATGTAACAAGCACTTGAGAGCATTTTCCATTTTGAGTTTCACTTCCAGTTTAGACTTGATGCACCCCCCCACCCCCACCCCCGCCTTTGCACATCTATAGGTCAGACTGGGCTCGCTGGGGCCCCCACCCTCCAGCAGATGCTGGGGTCAGGGAGGGGGCCCAGGCATGGGGGCGATGGGGCAGATACCTTTCTTCTTTGCAGAGGGCCAGACTTCAGGTTTTAAGTCCTCATAATCGGTCCAGTCGAACAAGGCCATATCCAGCGTGGGCATCACCTCCCCGTCAGGTCTGGGCTGTGCCAGCAGAAGGGGGGAGAGGGGGGAACCTGGGGCTTTCCAACTGATGGAAGCAAGAATATGGAGTCCCAAGGCCAGAAAGCAAAGGAGGGACTCCTCAGAGGCCACCTTGTCCTCTGCCAGGCAGCCTGGCATCCCAGCCTGAGGACATCGAGACGGCTCTAGCAGCCGCAGGGCAGCTTTCTCACCGTGCAGCCACCAGCCCAGTGGGACCATGCCTTGAGGCAGCCATGCAGGCAGTGAGTTACCTATCAGGGCCTCTGAGGAGGGGCGGAGACCCCCTTCCGGGCTGGGAAGGCAGTCTTGCTTGCTCAGGGTTGCCCATGAGGAGGGATGGGAAGTAGCCCAGCCGCTCACTTCCCTGTGCCTTCCTCTCCCCTGCAGAGTTACCAGCTCTTTGCGGCACCATTGAGGCCACAGCCTGGGCTCAGTCCCACTCACAGTCCGGCCAGTGGCCCGGAGAGTGCCGAGGGCTAGAGACCACGGCTGAATCTGCACACGGTCACCTGTGCACACTAGGATGTGGCAGTAACTGCACCTTCTAGGGCTGGGTCATCAACGGGCAGGCTTTGGTGGCCTTTGGCTATATGGATAACCATGGACTCCTGGGAGGCAGTCCACAGCTTTCCTCAGAATCTCAAGGGTGCAAGACCCAGAAAGAGGATAAGAAAGATCTACTGCTAAAAATTCTTATTTCTTTTGTCTGTATTATTTATTATACATATACAAAATGTACCATATATTATATATATTATTGATCCTTTTAAATGATTTTATTTTGAAAACATTTCAAAGCCACAGAAGAGGTGCAGGAATGATGTGGTTGAGTCCTACGCCCACCTCTAGAGTTGCTGGTGGGGAGCATTTTTGCCACATTTGCTGACCTGCTGTCTCCTCATGTAGCTTTTTAAAAAATCTGAAACAGATGGTTCAACGTGCTAACTAATTCTTGTTAATTCTGGGTCCTGGGGACATGGTTTTAAAACTTACTATGATTATTTTCTGTACTTTTTTGTACATAAAGTTCTTCCCCAAGGGCTTTGCTGCCCTCCATGCAGAGACGGGCGTGCTGAGCTGGCTGGCACTTGCTCCCTTGGCTGTCCCCAGGGTGAGCCCAGGACCACTTCCTCCTGGACAGTGCAGCCCTTTCTCAGGATGGAGTGCCCACTTGGGCTGCAGCTGATGGCCGTCAAGAGACCGGGTTTCAATTGAGGCCCAGTGGCCTCCAGCAACTCCCTTCTGCCTTGGTACCTCAGCTTCCCTAAATGTACTAAGAGGGGTTTGCACGACATGGTCTCAAGGACCCTTCCAGCTCCAAGGCTGTTTTGGGGCTCCTTACCTGGGATTGTAGGGAGGTGACAGGCAGGATTAGGGATTCTTCTGTGGCAGGTGCAGCTTCAAAGGTGGTTAGGAAGAGCATGGTAGGGGCCAGGCTGGTGGAGGATTCCTCCATTGCAGCATCCAGCGCCTGGTCTTCAGATGGTTCTGTCTTCTTCATCAGGGAGCTGGGACCTCGGACAAAGGCTCGGCCTGAGACACAGAGTGGAAGCACAGGGGCTTAATCTGCTTGGCACACCTCATGTCGGCCTATAGTAGAACCCACATTTTTGGCTGCAAATCAGGGGATAGCCGGGACTATGTGACAGTCCCTTGGTTCAGCCAACATCCTTGCTGCCCACTCTCCTGGGGAGGTGAAAACTCAGGGGTGGGGAGATGTCTTGGATGAACCCACGGTGTTGCTGGGGAGAAGGTCCAAGGATTCTTACTGTAGAACAGCCAAGTCCAAGTCCAGGTTGGTGGGCTACAGCCAGGGATGAAGGGTAACAAATGGGAACTAGTAGGATTAACCATGGAAGGCTTCCTGGAGAAGTTTGAATAAGGAGCAACGTGATGAGGCTGAGAGACACTGCAGGGGAAAGAGGCCTTTGAGAAAGCCGGGAGGTGAGAGCTCATCACAGACAAGAGCGCTCCTGGGTGGTAATAAGCAGCCACCACCTTGTCCCAGATGAGCTGCTTTACAAGCTTTATTTCATCTAACCATTGCAGCTCTGGGAAGTGGGTGCTCCTTCAGCCTCATCTTCAGCGGGGGGAAACTACAGCACAGAGAAGGTAGGTGACTTGCCCAAGGACACACAGCTCGTGAGCAGCAGAGTCTGGATTTAAACCCAGGTTTTTTGAGTGCAAAGCCAATGCTTTAGCCACTGATGCTGGCTTCTAGGACATATGGGCATGGGGTAGTAGGAGTGCGAGTGGGAGAGCATGCAGGGTCAGGAGGGGATCATGAATAAAGGGACTTGGAGAGAAGGTGGAAAGCGTGGGCTCATCCTTGCCTATTTTTCTCAGGCAAGATCTGGCTGTAAGGTCAGTTGTGGTCACGCCACCCTGCAGAAAGGGAGCTTTGGGACCATTGACTCCACCCTATTCATTTTGCGGACAAGGAAACTGAGGCCCAGTTAGCCCTAGGTTTTGCAGGTGGTCGTGAGCAGAGCTGGGCCTAGCCTGCAGAACTCCTCTGTCAGCCCCTCTTGCCCACCGTTCCAGCTCTCCTAGGAGGGCCCCGCTGCTCTGCTGGAGCTGGAGCTGGGATGAGTCCATATCCCACATGTGTCCTCTAGCTTGTCCCCAATGGGGCCAGCACACCCCTCCCCAGCCTGACATAGACAACCTCCAGGAGTGGGAGGCTGA
>NW_007754850.1:4900-7790 GCF_000696425.1 Galeopterus variegatus | reverse complement strand
ACTCTCTGCTAACTTACCCTGTGATAGTCAGCACACTACTTTGGAAATGTAAAAAATGTATTCCTTTCTCCAAAGGCTTTTCATCACATGCCATTATGACTAACGGTTTATGTATACTTAAGGTTCACAATTTTCATTTTCATGAGAGTGAGAAGATAAAATATTTTCTATGTTAAACTGAAATTATGTCATTTTGGGTGGTATTTTGGTATTGATTTTGGTGTAGATTACAGTCATCTCTGACATGCTACTACATTCTGCAGACCAGAACCTGTATCAAACATCTATACTTTCTACAACTCCCAAACCCTCTTCCCGGTACTGTTGACTTCTGATGATTTTTGACCTTTGGTTTCTTGCATTCTTGTCCTCCAGACAGCAAGTAACACATAAATCTAGTGGCATGTGATGAGTCCTGTGAACAGTAATGTTCAACAATAGCAGGTACAACGGGACTCCGTCAGGTCCCTTGTCCTCCATCTCAAGTGTTCTGCCTCCCCTGATCCCTTTCTACTCACCTTCCTTCCTTTCTCAGAGCAAGAGATGTTTCTAGTTCTTTTAGGGTTAACCCACCACCTGTGGGCTTGATCCCACCTCCTGCTGCTTCCACCTGACTTTAGCGCAGCTCTTATTTCCTCTCTCCTTATGTGCAGTATCTCCCTCTCTATTAGCACCTTCCTGTTTCTTAAAACTAGACTGACCTACTTTGAAAAGAAAACCATCCCTTTATCATTAAATTAGTAAATTAATTCAATCATTCATTCATTCAATAAGCATTTTTATGTGTCTTGCATTTGCTTGGTACTGAATATTTAGGGGTGAACAAGTTAAAAACAGTGACTTCTCTCATCTATTTTGTGAACTAGGGAGGAAATGGGACAAAGGAAAGTCTAAACAAAAAATGAAAAATAAACCAAGATATTAATAAAATAATTCCACATACTGAAAATTGGCAAGAAGTAAAGAAGACCCATAGTAGGCCAGCCAGGGAAGCTCTCTCTCAAGAAAGAGGAATTTCATAAGAAACCCATCAAGTGAGAAAATGTCAGACACATGAAGAGAAGACAGTAGAGTGTTCTGGGCAGAGGAAATGTCACTGGTAAAGGTCCTGTGACACATGAGATCTTGGCCTGGCGGGGGGACAGAAAGGCCAGTGTGAGGAGCTTGGGATGAGGTGATGCCGGAGGGTGGCCGGGGACATGTCACACAGGGCTTTGTCGGCCAAGATAAGGACTTGGATTTTAATCTAAAGGAAATAGAAATCCTTGGAAGTGTTTGAAGCAGGGGAGACATGTATGATATGATTGATGAAGAAGAGAAGAGGCCAGGAAAGGAGAATAAAAGAAAAAAGAACCACAGTGAGTCCATTTTTTTAAACTTAATTGACTTGTTCTCTTTTAGGCCAAGAAGCTGACCTTTCATTAGATTATGTTGCTTTACAAGTGAACTTTTTACAGGAATTTGTTATCACTGATAAACCCATTATTCAGATAAATGCAGATAACGTTGTTTAGAAAATATCTTGGGAAAACAGGACAATTATTAACCTGATATATCTTAAAAATATATACGGGAATTAATTACAAATTGCATAGACTGAATTACAGCAGCCATAAATATTGTAAAAGGTCTGAGAAACCATTGTTCAGTATGTCATGTTGTCCAGTCAGTTATCCATTCCATGTTTATACAATGTTTGGAACTTGTTTACTGCTTAGACTTCCCTGAACTTATACTATAAAACCTCCTCACTTTTTCTGCTGGGTGGGTGGACTCACCTCTCATGCTGAGAGGTGATCTCCCAGTTTTCAAACCTAATACATGCCTCACTTTCATTCCCTTACAGACTGAGGTGTTTTGCTTTGACATACTATACTTTGTGTGCTAAACTGAGAGTGAGGATGACTACATGTCCTGTTTTGCCTGGGATGGTTCTGGTTTATTCCTGTAATCCTAGTATAATTATTAACAATTCCCCTTTTCACTCCTGAATGCATTTGGTTTGGATGATAAATTATATGGTCACCTCAAGTAGAGAGGAAGAGCATGAAAATGGGGAAACTAGTTAGATGGCTATTGCAATACCCCACATGAGAAATGATGGGCAGGAACATGCAGGTTGTATCCCGGGAGCCCCAAATCTGAGAGGGCACAACATAGTGTTCGCCTATTCCAAAGACCTCACCCAATATTTCAATAGGTAGAGACACAGGTTTACTATACTTACAAGAGTCACTGATGCTGGCTGGCCAGCTGGATACCTGCACCACCATGGGGTACATACAAAAGTTATGTAGTGAACAGATCAAAGCAGGCATGTAAATCATTTGCAAGCTTGCGCACAGACCCTCACTCAGGTCACATAACTCAGAACATGTAAGTTAATCTCCTCGTGATAAGTTAATCTGCCCGTGACTCTCCTGGTGCCAGAGTGTTTTAGCACCAGCATGCTATTTCATTTACTTAGGGTCCCTGCTTCCTCCAGTCTTCTATTTATCTCTGGTATGCAGAGGGAGAGGGAGTAGGGCTATGTCCAGTATTTACCCTACAGAGGTGTAAATAAGACGAACTGATTGGATTAGAGATAGTGTGGAAGTAGAATCACAGGACTTGCCAGTGGACTGGATGTGGGGTAAAGAGAAGCGAAGCATCAAACACATTCCTCAATTTCTGCTGTGAGCAGCAGAGAGAATGGTCATGTCACTAACTGAAATAAAGAAGCCTAGAGGGTGAAGAGTTCTGGAGGGAAAACTAAAGTTCATTTAGGGACACGATAAGTTTGAGTTATCCAGAAACCACCCAAGTATATATATCAAGAAGCCAGTTGGCTCTATAAGCATGGAGCTCAGAAATTAGGTTCTCAGGTGGAGGAGACCCCTCTAAGGGCCAT
>NW_007754850.1:3724-4157 GCF_000696425.1 Galeopterus variegatus | reverse complement strand
GTTATTCATTCCCCCAAGGCATGCGTGCTCTCCTGGACATTTAAACCAAGTGCTAGAGATCCCAGAAGGAGAGAGGGTGTCTCCACTGCTCAACCTCTTGGCCTTGTTCAGTGTATCACAGGTTCTGGAAGCAGACAAACCAGTCTGCAATTCTAGCTGTGCGTCTATTACATGTGCGAGAAGGTCCTAAGCCTGTTCCTCTAAACCTCAGTGTCTTCAGCTGAGAACTTCAAAGCCTTTTCTGTAGCTTAAATCAAATAGAGCATGTAAATACAGAACACAGTCTAGCATTTGCAATTTTTAAACATGGCAGCTATTATAATTACTTTTCACTGGTCTCCTACCTCCCAGCAGAGTTTAGATTGCCACCACTGTGTGCTTCTGTTGAGGCTCTTACTAGCTTGTGTTTAAGTGTCTATACACATGAATCACT
>NW_007754850.1:3124-3581 GCF_000696425.1 Galeopterus variegatus | reverse complement strand
TTGAGGCTCTTACTAGCTTGTGTTTAAGTGTCTATACACATGAATCACTTCCCCTCTAGAACAGGAAATAAAATTTTATCTAAACTAAAAGACAGTGATAATAAGGATGAGAGAAACTAATGTAAGAGCCGTTCTTAGGTAAAATGAGCAGTGACTAGTTAAAAATTGAGTAAGGGGAAGGTGCTAGTGCTGACAAGAAATAAGCCAGAGTCTGAGACAGCAGTTTCTTGTGTAGGAGTCTCGGGATTAGGCTTCCTGATGGGGAAAGAGGTCACTGGGGGACAAGGCCTGGAGTCAGGGAGTGGACAAGATGCAACTGGTTGGGCAGCAGTGCAGAGTCTCTGTGTTATAGGCCACCAGGCTCAGCTTGCCCTCTCGCACTAAACAAATGACCCAGAAGTCCAAAAGTTGGTGCAAGGTTTGGAAGGTTTATTCAGATAACTAGCATCTGGGAGGT
>NW_007754850.1:0-551 GCF_000696425.1 Galeopterus variegatus | reverse complement strand
AATACTAGTACCCAAAGCTTCAGCCATTCTCATACCATCATCCTGATGTTTGTCACAGCCCTTGTGTCAGTATTAACTTAGCTTAGTACATTTTAATGCTAGACTCAGTGTAAACAATAATGCTTGTGAAATCATGTTTGATGTACCAACTTTTGTTTTACTATACACTCTATACATTATAATCAATACCTAACTATCAAATACTGTATGTCCTCATTTGTAAGTGGGAGCTAAAAAATAAACATATAAATAAAAGAAAGAGACAAAGATACAACAATCACAATAATACATTGAACTTTCAAAAGGAGAACTGAGGTTACGAGACGTGAGAAAGGGACGGGGGTGAAGAGAGGAATTGGAAAAGGACCATGAACAGTGATGACAGTGTGTATTGTTGAATATAAAAATTATTCTGATTTGAGCATCACAAATTGCACACAGATATTGATATTCAACTGTGTATCCCACAGATACGTACAATCAACTATGTTACAATAAAAACTAAATAAATAAATAACAAAAAATAAATCAACTACAAACAAACAAAAAAA
>NW_007754849.1:6488-7791 GCF_000696425.1 Galeopterus variegatus | reverse complement strand
TCAAATCAGAATTTTAAAGATTCTGGGAGGTTGGTCTAGAAGAGCTTGAGGTCACTTCCATTTTACTGCATGTCATTGTCCTTTAAATCTCACATTTGAGGATCAGGGTTTATTTTTCTATTTTCTTACCTTTACATATTTTGGATTTTATTTATTTTTATTTTTTTGCATCATTCTGCATTAAGGTGCCATATTTGTCAATAGCAGTAGGAGCAAATCTGAAAGATGTTTAAAAAGTGTGTAATGAATATTCTGTGCCATGAGCACTTTCATAAGTGCAAAGTTTAAAAGTAGCTGGCAAANTATTCAGTGATAAAGTATATCCAATTTTAAAGAAGAGTTGTAAAAAGGCAGGAAAGCTATTTCATCTTAATTTGGTAAACATTTCCCTTTTGAAACTAAAGCAAAACCGTGGATTTCCAGAAAGCTCACTTTATAATTAAACATGAGTCTAGTAAACTTTACTAAAAAAATAGGACTGTTTGTAAAAAATTTTTTTAAACAACAGATAATTAAGGAAAATTAGGGGACGCAGTGGTCTACTTCCCCTCCCTTGCATTGGGTGAGAGCATGTATCCAAGAATGTAAGAAANTTCATTTTTTCTTCCTTCTGGTAATGAATCCGTACTACCTACCCCTTCTCTATCTTTATCCCATAGGCTTCAAGCCAAGACACTAGCCCTGGGCTTCAGGAGAGGAGTGGGTGAAGAGGGGAAGGAAAAGCAGATTCCAAACATTTGATTATAGTGATTGGGTCAGGGATTGACCCATGATCCATGTCTGGCCAACCAGGGCCGAGGAGGGTCAATTCTGGAAATACTATGNAAATAGCTGTTATTTTCAAGTTCTACACAGAAGGAAATTAGTGTTCAGGGGCCGTATTTTTACTGTCTTAAACTCTGAGGTTCATTTATGTTCAAAGTTATTATCTGGAATAGTTTCACTAATTCACTGCTTTATCTAGTATTAACATTAAAATATAAGCTAGAAAGGAAGGAAAATTATGTAGTGGGCATTCTGCATATTCATGAACATAAACATTTGTAGTTCCTATTTGTAACACAGTTTTAGCTACTATTCTTTAACATTTGTCTACATTTAATTGACTATTTGTATCAAAAGATATTTGTAAAAATGATTAACATAAGATATTCTACTATATGAGAAATCTTGAGGTGATTTCCAGAACACTTTGTTTTTATTCTCAATCTGATTTCATTAAAGACTTGAAGAAAAACATTAGTTGATAATTGGCTTTCCCCAATATGTAAACATTAGTATCCACTCAGTGTTCTATGTGCCT
>NW_007754849.1:6004-6292 GCF_000696425.1 Galeopterus variegatus | reverse complement strand
GTAAGAAAATATATCTACTCAAAACATAATGATATGAGTAATATCAATGATTTTACGGAATAATCAGTTTGAGTATATGCAGGTTTAGAGGGCAATAACTTAGCAATCTAAATATCTGCCATGATAAGGAAAACATTCCAGCCATCTGAATCTGATAGTTTCTTAAAGCAACTGACATAGTTCATTCTCCTGAACATTTTATTTTACCCCAGAGAAATCCAGTGTACATCTGTTATTTTTGCCACCTAGCATTCATTTTTTCTTCCTTCTGGTAATGAATCCGTACTA
>NW_007754849.1:2747-4731 GCF_000696425.1 Galeopterus variegatus | reverse complement strand
TCTACCCCTATGTTGTTCAGGTAACTGAGCCAATATAGTTTCCTTTTAAAATTTAAGTTAGGAGTTTAAATCGGATATGCTGACTAGAGCAGACTGTCCCAGGCCAGTGGCTGTTAACTCTAAGGCTAATTCTTCTGACTGGGATCCCCCATCATTTCAGGCTTATGTCCTAGTTACCAAACCTGAGGTCCCATAAAATCCCCCCACAATTGTGAGCTGATCTTCTGGACAATAGTCAGGGGCTCTCATCTACCACCCACACCTTTATACCCTTGAACCCAACTTGTCTGTGCAGCAACATCGAAACTCATGGGGCATTTCCTTATCTCCACCCAGATGTCTCCTGTAGCCTCTGGGATTTGGCATTTGTTTCTTATTTCTTCACATTTTAGACTTCGTGGTCTTGCGTGGATTTAGTGTTACTCAGTTCTGGCAGATTAGTTTCCTGTGGCTACTATAAAAAATGACCACAGTTAAAATTACCATAGATTTTAAGACTAAAACATCAAAATTTTATGGAAATTTATTCTCCCACAGTTCTGGAAGCCTGAGTCTGAAATCTGGGCTAAAATCAAGGTGGAAGTGTGACCACATTACCTCCAGAGGCCCTGGGGAGAATCCATTCCTTGCCTCTTCCAGCTTCTGGTGGCTGCCAACCTTCCCTGCCACGTGGCTGCATCACTCTTACCTATCTCTGCCTCCGTGGTCATATGGCCCTCTCCTCATCTGTGTCTGTATTGAATCTCCCTCTGCTTCTCTCTTACAAGGATACTTGTGATTGCATTGAGGGCCTGTATTACCAAGTTTCTGTTGCTTATAACAGAATACCTGAACTTGGGTAATTCATAAAGAAATAAAATTTATTTCTTACAGTTTTTGAGGCTGGGAAGTCCAGGGTCCAGGAAACATATCTGGTGAGGACTGTCTTTCCGGCTGGATGACTCCCTACAGCAACTCAGGGTGTCACATGGTGAGATTGGACTGAGCAAAAGGGAGAGAACTAACCTTCTCACTTGCCCACTGTGTAAAGCCACCAGAACCATGCCCATTACTTCATGAATAGATCAATCTGTTCACAAGGACACAGTCCTCACAATCTACTCACCTCTTAAAGGCCCTGCCTTTCAAATACCATAATTGAGTTTCTCACCCTCTTAACACTGTTGTAGTGGAGATCAAATTCCAATGCATGAACATTTGGGGGACACCTTTCACCCATAGCAGGGCCCATCCAGATAATCGAGGATAATCTTTTCATATCAAAATTCTTAACATAATCATATCAACAAAGACCCTTTCTCGAAATTGCTTTGGTTGACAGAAGAATCACTGCCAGTAATTTTGGAGTTCGTTTTCAAAACACATAATATCCAGTTATCCTTCCAATTACATACCCATTCTTCTAATCTTCTTCATAGTATAACTTCTCCTAAGAGAAATATGCACTGTATTTGCATAACTTCCCTCTCCATCTTTAATGCATTCTAATCCCTACCTCTTTACTGAAATTGCTCTTGCTTTGGTCACTAATAACTAGCATGACCATATAAAACATCATCCAGAAGAGGACAATTTTGAAAGTGAAAGGAGATACTAACTGCTGTGGATTGATTGAATTGTGTTCCCCAAGTTTCATTTATTGGAAGCTTGATCCCCACTGTAACTATTGAGAGTGGGAAATCCTATTATGGTAATTGAAAGGTGGTACCTTGAAGAAGTGATTAGATTTTAGAACCATGCCATAGTGAGTGGATTAATAATGGTGGCCAGGGGTGGGCTTCAGAGAGCTTTGAAAGAAAGGAGAGGAGAGTCTGTCTCTCTCTGCTCTCTCTGCTCCACCATTTTCACAATATGATATGCTGCTGTCACTGTCACCACCACCAAGACCCTCACTGCTTATGTTCCCTGGACTTTGGACCTCCGCGAGCCTCTGTAACTGTAAGTAATAAATTTCATTTTCTTTATAAATCACACAGTTCTGTAT
>NW_007754849.1:0-1149 GCF_000696425.1 Galeopterus variegatus | reverse complement strand
GAATTTTCAACAGACCTGAAAAAAAGCAGTAAGTTTCTACTGGACAAGATGTGATACATCAAAGGGCTGGGGTCTACAAGGACAATGAAAATATTAATAGCTTACTTCTGAGGGTCCTGACAACCCTGCATGGGGTGAAGCCCTAGGGAAGGGAAGCCAGGGATGATAGAAGCTTTAGACAGGTAGAGAGGAAAACCAAAACCAGAAGACATGTGTCCATTGTGTTTTATAGAATTCTTGGAAAGGAACACCTCAGAAGGCTGGCTACTCTACAGAGGAAAATGGTGGCTTGCTACAGCAGGCAGAGAGCATGCTGACAGTAGCACCTACATATGACAAGTAAGGAATCCAGTTATTCCAGCATGCTCCCAGTGGGTTGTGTGGGAGTTATCTGAGCTAGTGTCATTGAGCCTGCCATAGGACTTTCATGGGCAGGGAAAGGTAACCCTCAAGCAGAGATTGCATAGTGGACAACCTATTTGGAGACCCGGTGGAGTCCTAAGCTGAAATTTAATGGTTCTAGAAAGAATGAGCTGGGGCCAAGTCACTGAGAGAGACTTTGAGATCCTAACCATGCTAAGAGAAAAGATCCTCAGTGTCTCAGACACAAGTCTTGGCACTAAAGGCCAACAGAGTTCTCGATGAGGAAAAGGCATGAAGGCTAACTCATTGGAAGTAGTGAGCAGGATCTCTGTTTGGACAAATGCACTNGTGCGTGTCTGCCTTCAAAACACATGTCAAATGTACTCACCTCATTTCTATTTCTTCACCACCATTGAATCGCACTTTCTGCAGCTTTTTCTTCTTTTTATATTTTGCCACTTTTGATTCATTCTCTACAAAATAGCCAGATTGATGTTTGAATACACACAAATGTGCACACACACATATGCGTGTGCATACACACATATAAAATTGATATATAATGTTTTTTGTAAATATCAAATTAATGAAACTTCTATTCACTTTAAACCTTGATAACCTTGTAGCTTCATAACCATTGGCTTGATGGTTTCAATATTTCAGGGGAAACGAAAATACTGATATAATATGTATAAAGTGAAGATCTCCAAGATACAATACAAGAAGAATTTTCAACAGACCTGAAAAAAAGCAGTAAGTTTCTACTGGACAAGATGTGATACATCA
>NW_007754848.1:6238-7791 GCF_000696425.1 Galeopterus variegatus | reverse complement strand
GGGAAAGGTCCTTGGCGCCAAAAAGGCTGCCCCCGGCCTAGCCCCAGGATCGGGGCTCTCCAGCCTCAGGGAAGGGAAAGGCGCAGGTGACATATCTGCCTGACGCCGCGCGCACCAAGACAAGCCCGCTGTATGTCCTGCAGTCGCACCTCGAATTCTCGGTTGGCTGCCACCGCCTGTTCCCATCACCTCCGCGCCTCCTGCCCATTTCTGGTAGGAGATGAGAGCTGAAAGAATTTAGTGAAGGGCAGGGTAAGAGAAATCCGGTCTCTCTAGTAGTACCGGCCCCGCCCAGGGAAGTGGGATGTCCTCAGACTGCTCCAGGAGCTGGAAGGGGCGGGGACAGGTGGGCTTGGGAAAATCAGGTGGGAAACCGCTCGTCTTTGCTAGTTGCTCAGAAGAACCTATTTGTCCTAATAGTTTCTTTTGAGTACGGTCTCTGCTGGCAAGAGGCCAACGGTGACTCTGATGGGACAATAAGACGGATAACTTACGGTTATCTGTAATTCGCAAAATTATTTAGAGAAAAAAAGTTCCAATGAGCACATTTTCAAACGCTGTTATGTTTGTATCATTCATGTGCCTGAGGTTATTATAAACCTTAATTGCTCCCTCCCCAGGTGAGAAGCGGGTTCTCAAGACCAGACGCTGCCGATGCCCTATCACCTCGCGCTTTTTGCCAAGGAACCGCTAGGGGGCCAGCGCCTCTTCTGCAGCCTTCTGCTGCAGGTGGCGTCCATACCGCCTAGGTGGGTGGGGTGTGAGTGGAAGGAGTGAGGGCGACTCGCAGATTTCCTCTGCCTGATCGGTGCCCTGATTTATATCTTATTACTTTCGAAAAAAAAGAACAAGCTCCTCTTGTAAAATAATATTCACATAATGGAAACACCTGTAGTGTTTAGAGGAAAATGTAGACAACCCGTGGTGACGCCGCTCGGAGAAGAGGCGTGTTAAATTGGGGCGGGCATCTTCCCAGCATCTTCCTCCCTAAGGATGGGGGCGGGGAGATGCTAATAAAGATCCGTTTAAAGTAATAGTCTAGGGAGCTCCCTAGGCCGTTGGGAAACCTGTAAGCTATTCGGTTGCTAAACAATTGTGAAAATATTTCTCTGGACCGTATATATTTCCACTGACAAATGTAATCCTTAATTATTTTTTTCAGTAAAAAAATCTTTAGGAATATAGAACCATTTCAAGTTAAACTGATGTAACTCCTGCCCAAATCCACTCCCCAGTGTAACCACCCTTAAAAGAAGCACTTTTAAGTGAAATCCAGTGCTTCTGCATCAACCTGAGGTCAGCACAACTGTTCTTTGAGGGCCCCTACTTCCTCAGAACTTCCTGCCTCCATTCCACTCCCCCGCAGCGGATTCTCACAATCCCAGGCCCCCAAGGCCACCTGCTGTCCTGAAACTCCAAGCCTTGGGCTCAGGCCCTGACTCACAGCCCTTTATTCTCACCCAGTCCCTTGCTGCTTGGGTAAAGCTGGGTGGGAATTACCAGGGCAGGGGGAGAAGGACAAAGAGGCCCCTGAAGTGCCCTATCCTGACCAG
>NW_007754848.1:0-1059 GCF_000696425.1 Galeopterus variegatus | reverse complement strand
TGGTTCTTAAAATTGTATAATCAAGGACCTCTTTGAAAAGCTGGTAAAAGGTGTGGAAAAAATTTTTTTACATTTATTTATTAAAGATGACCAGTAGGGGATCTTACCCCCTGACGTGGTGTTGTCAGCACCACACTTTCCCAAGTGAGCAAACCAGCCATCCCTATATCGGAATCCGAACCTGTGGCCTTGGTGTTGTCAGCACCACACTGTCCCAAGTGAGCCACGGGCCTGTCCCATGGTGGAAATTTTATTTAAAAAAAAAAAAATACATGTGCACATGCACACAAAAATTCAGGGACTTCACAAAAATCCATGGATCTCTCCTTTAAGAGCACTGGACTCAATGAGCTCCATGTCTCTTCCAATTTCACACATCTATGATTGTAGTGTCTTCCATCATTCCAATCATATCAGGCCCGTACCTAAAACAGTATAACATTTTCCCTTTAAATTAGAATCAAAGTAATGAGCGACCATGGCCAGCAATGAACAAGATCTGGCTACTCTCCACCCTCATCGCTTACTATTTTCTTACTTAGTTGTTAGCCCCAGCCACACACGTTTTCTTTTTTTAAAATTAAGCTTTACTAATAGAGGTATAGTTGAAAGAAGATAAACTGTCCTTATTTAAAATGTACCATTTGAGGGTCGGCCCGGTGGCGCACTGGAGAGTGCGCCGCCTGGGAGTGCAGTGGCACTCCCGCCGAGGGTTCGGATCCCATGTGGAGACCGGTTTCCGCTCACTGGTTGAGCGAGGTGTGGGCACAACACCGAGGGTCACGATCCCGTTACCGGTCACGAAAAAAGACAAAAAGGAAAAAAAAAAGTGTACTATTTGATAAATATTGCCATATGAGACACCTATGAAAGGACCAGCACAATGAAGGAACAGAGGCATCGACCATACTTGAAAGTTCCTGATTCCTCTGTATGCATAATAATGAGACTGCATTGTTTTTCCAAAGAGGCTCTTTAGTTATTTATGTCACTAGGAATGATTTATTATTCAGGAAATTACTTATGTATTAGAAAACATGCTCCTAGAATATTTGAATG
>NW_007754847.1:0-7791 GCF_000696425.1 Galeopterus variegatus | reverse complement strand
ACACACACACACACACACACACAAATCTTTCTATACATAGCCATTTGTATCTATATTAATTCCAATATGAATTCGTACTGAGGTCTTTAATCCGTTATCACATGGATCATTCTAGCGCCCTTCCCTTCCTGATGTGTAAATTTCATCTACAACAATGAGAAACCTGGCTTTTCCCATTCACCACACACTTTCTTAGTTATTCAATTCCAGTATATATCAATAGCTATACAGAACTGTTAACATGTACCCCCACGAGAAACAATGTTAATGACTAGACTATAGTACTCACGTGCAGTTCCTTTTGCCTTTAGACTTACAGACTTGATTCATTTCCAAAGTTACTTATGCCAGTGCATTTAGCTCCATCTCCTTCAGTGAAGTTGTTTCATACATTTTTAACACAGTTAGATTCTCTTGTCAAGTCTACATTTTTTCTTTGGATTCCTTAACCTTTTATTTTATTTTATTTTTAATTTACATACATTAAGGTTCACTGATTGTGTTGTAAAGTTTTATAGGTTTTGACAAGTACATAGTCATGTGTCCACCATTGCAATAGAATACAAAATGATTTCAACACCCTAAAAATTTCCTGTGCTTTACTTATTAATTGCTGCCCCACATTCACTAAATCCCTGTCATATGATCATTTAACTGTTGTATAGTTTACCTTTCTGAATGTCATATAAATGGAATCATATACTGTCACCTTGCTAGACTAGTTTCTTTCAGTTAGCAATATGTGTTAAGACTCTCCCTCTGCCATGTCTTTTCATGACTGAATAGTATTATATTTTATATTCCATGGAATGAATGTACCACAGTTTACCTATTCACAAAAAAGGACAATTTGATTACTTCCTTTTTTTGGCAATAATGAATAAAGCTGCTATAAACATACATGTGCAGATCTTTGTGTGGTCATAAGTTGTCAGCTTCATTGGCTAAATACGTAAGAGTACGATGACTTGGTTGTAAAAAAACACTTTGGCTTTGTAAGAAACTACAAAATTATCTGTTGTGCTTTTTCATTCCTGTCAGAAATTGATGAGAATACTTCATGTCTTTACCAGTATTTAGTATTGTCTATTTTTAGATTTAGGTAATTTAACAGATGTGTAGTGGTATGTCATTTTTTTAAAGTTGAAATTTCCTGATGACAAACAATATTGTGAATCTTTCCACATATGTTTTTGCTATCTATATGTGATCTTTGGTGAAGTGTCTGTTGAGATCTTTTGCTCATTTTCTAATTGGATTGTTTGTTTTTGTCTTTTATCCGATATGGGTTTTGCAAATATTTTATCCCCAAATATGGTTTGTTTTGTTATTCTCTTAACAGTACCTTTTTGAAGAGAAGTTTTTAAATTTTAATACAGTCAAACATATAAAGTTCTTCTCTTATAAATCGTATACTGGATTCTGTATGCTGAAACTCATAACCAAACCCAGGGTCACATAGGTTTTTCTCTTATGCTATCTTCTAGAAGTTTTATACTTTTGCATTATATATTTAGGTCTAGATTAGATTGGAGTTAATTTTTTGAAAGGTGAAAACTGTGCCTAGATTTTTTTTTTTAAATATGGCTATCCTATTATTCCAGCACTATTTGTGGAAAAGTCTATTCTTCATCCATTGAATTGCTTTTGCTCCTTTGAAAAAAAAAAATCAGTTTGCTGTATTTGTGTGGATCTATTTCTGGGGTCTCTGTTCTGTTACACTGATGTGTCTATTCTTTCATCAACACCGGACTGTCTAGATCACTGCAGCTTCATAGTAAGTTTTGAAGTCAAGCAATGTCAGTCCTCCAAATTTGTTCTTTTTCATCTTATTTTATCAGCTATTCTGGGTTTTTAGGCTTTCCCTATAAACTTTGCAATGTATTTGTCAATATCCACAAAATACTTTGCTGGAATTTTGATTGGAATTGCGTTCAATAGATCAAGGTGAGAAAAACTGACATTTCACAATATTGAGTCTTCCAGTCTGTAAACATGGCATATATCTTCATTTATTTAGGTCTTCTTTGATTTCTTTCATTAGAATTTTGTAGTTTTCTGCATATAGGTCCTCACATATTTTGTTAGATTTATAAAAAAAGTGTTTTATTTTTATGCTAATGTAAATTATATTGCATTTTTATTTATTTTTTATTTTTAAAAAGATGACCGGTAAGGGGATCTTAACCCTTGACTTGGTGTTGTCAGCACCACACTTTCCCAGGTGAGCTATGGGCCGGCCTGTGCATTTTTAAATATAAATTCAAATTGTTCTTTGTTGATATAAAAGAAAGCAATTGACTTTTATATATTAACCTTGTATCCTGTGACCTGACTGTAATTATTAATTAATTGCAAGCGTTTTATTTATTTATATTTGAATTCTCTGTATAGACAAATATGTCATGTAAACAAGGGAAGTTTTATTTATTTTTTCCCCCAGTATGTATCTTTTATTTCCTTTTGTAAATCTTATTGCAATTGTAGTAGTGGATTTGTCCATTTCTCTTTGCTGTTCTACACACTTTTGCTCACATACTTGACACTCAGTTTCTACACATTAAGAATTGTTATGTCTTTTTGAAAATGACACATTAGAATTATGTCTTCTTGAAAAATTGACCCCTTTATAAACATAACATGGGTTTCTTATAGACAACCTATAGTTGCATCTTATTTTTTATCCACATTTAGAGACTCTGTCTTTTAACTGGTCGATCACCAGTATGCACATGTCACATAAAATGATTGACAGTAGTGTTTTAAGGACAGGAGAAAGATAATGTAAATACTCTGTGACAAGATACTTGCATTACATCTGAAGTGGTATATTGCTTTTTGAAGGTGAGTTTTGATCGGCTGTAAATGTTTATTGCAAACTCTACAACCATCAAAATTTTAAAAGGGTATAATCAATATGCTAAGGGAGGAGTGAATACAGAATCATATAAAATCCCTAGTTAGAATCAGAGAAAGCCAAAAAGAAGATAAAAACGAAACAAAGTACTAGTTAAATGAATTAAAAACAGGAGGATGTTTGCTTCTTTGAAAGCCTTTGTCTTTGTTTATACTTTTGTTTTAAGTAACTATTTTGTTTGTGTTTTTTTTCCTTCTTTCTAATATGGTCTTCAAGATGTTGGCTGTGGCTGCATAATGCTGGCATTCTCTGTTTTTTTTTTTTTTTAACATGAACACTTAGACTGTATTTTCTTAGCACTCCATTTTCCTTTGTACTTGAGATTTTCTGCTATAGAGTGGTTCACTCTTGATCTATCATCTTGTTACTAAAGTGATTTCCACATTGTGTCCTCTGATTCTTTCTCTTATCCACAAAAAAATTCTGTTTCTTCTCTCTCAGCTTCCTGCACTGTGCCAAGTCTTACTAAAAGCAAGAAAATGTTCGAAAGTTTATAGTAGACACACTCTGTAAAATCAGACAATGGGGAAATTGTCCACAGTTACTGTACAGAAAATATCTGTCCCCAATGGGTAGTCACAAAATAGTGAAAGACCCAGTTATATCCCATTACTTTGGCTTGTATTATTATGCAAAATAAGTGTTACTTGAGGGTCGAGTGTGGATTAGGATCATGATTGTATCTCCCCTCCTGAAACTGACATGATGAACAGTAAGTGATTATCAGCTCCCTTGGTGCACTCATGTGTTTCCCCTTGAGTATTAGCCCTTTTTTTCCAAAAGGAACAGGGGCTTAGCTCAAAGTAATGGATAAACCCTGTTTAGTACCAACAGAACATTCCCTATCTTTCATTTTCTAAGTCAATAAATGAGATTATCAGTAATATCTTTGTAGCGATCACCCATATCCTACAAATGTCCTCAAATATCTAGCCATATTTTGGCATCTACAAGCAGAAATTGTTCATACAGATGGGGAACCTTTTATTCCTTCTAAATTCAGCATAACTTGTGAACTGAAGTCATGGAAGTACCAATTTAGGCCTGTAGGAAGTACCTTCTCTACTTCATGGATTAAAGCCATCCAGCTATATTTTCAGAAGATCGAAGTAGGAAAATTGTTGTTCGTATTAGCAGCTGCCTTGGCCAAAATCATCCCTGCAAAATGAAGCTGCATTTATTTACTTTCTTTCTCTCTAACTGTAAGTGTATCTGTCCCTCATATTACAATAGGCAGAATTTCTAGCACTATTGGTTGAAAACAAATACACTGTTTGTATTAGTGATGCTACTGTATTTTGCTATAATCCCAAAGACTCATTCTCCCCCATACCTAGTTCTCTCAGGCATACACTTGTGTTTTGCCTTCCTTTCTCCACTATAAGCTTAAGTTGGTCTAGAGTAGGCAGCAAACCACACATATTACATATTACTATTCTTTTGTCAAGCGACACTACCTGAAATTCCACCAGTGGAGGAAGAAGACTTTTGTTTGAGGGACCAGTGTCTGATCAATCTCATATAAAATAAACCCTGCCCAGAAGCAGAAATGGATGAAGCTCATACCAGTCATTTATGTTTTATTATGAAATATTACCCCCTTAATGTTATAAAATTAACTATAAACATGGGATTAAAGAAAGATAAATCATAAAAACTTTTCTAATTATTGAAATACTATGTAGGAGTGAAGAGGTCAGTTATCTAAATCATGGAACCACAGTCTCGAAATGGACAATTTCTGGAGAGCCATTTGAATATGGCTCTGACACCAAGGGAAGAGAATGCCTAGATGTTCAGTGCACTCCAGTGCTTGGAAGGCAGCAGTTTTCAGATGGTGTGAGCATTTCTGCAGTAGGCTCCTTGGTCACCATTCACCCCGATACACTTTATTCTAGATGGGCTACAAGAAAGAGCACTGAACTTGGAGTCTGGAGACTAGAGTCCTCACCATTGGAATGAATCAGCTTCTCAGCCTCTTTTAGCCCATTTCCTCATCTCTACCAAAAGGCCATTCAGATATCTGCCTCTTCCCCCATCAAAACTATAAGAATAAAATAAATATGTATATAAAAATGCTTCTTAACCTGGAGAAATTTGCATTAATAGTTCTGCAAAACCATTTGGGATAATGCAGTTCAGATTAATTAACAAACAGTTCACACTGAGGCCTTACTTCTTATTTCTACTTTACTGCTTTGTTTGTGTTAATAGATTTTCAGTCATCAATAGTCAAGGTAGAAAAAATCTCTAAAATGGAGTTTTTCAAAATCTGCAGTTATTTTTAGCGATACACCTGTCTTTCTTATATATTGTATCTGGGAAACATAAAAGTAACTAAAATATAATCTTCCATTTTGTCTAACTCTCTCCTACAGAACAATTTCTGTTTGCCCTTACAAATGGAGCATATACTTCCAACTTTATTAGACCATTAATTCTAAGCCTGAGTGAAGTTATGGTGCCCTGATAAAACCTTCTACTCTTATAAATACCAGAAAAAAAGAAGTTGGACTCATAGGTCTAACTCTCAATTTTGTAACCTCCAAAAACTTTAGACCTCTTTTGTACCTCAGTTTGACTCTTGGCAAAATAGAAATTTAAAGAATCATTTTAAAATACATAGATGAAGTAAATTAGTAATGAAACTAAGGAATAATATAAATAGGTCTTTTCACAAATGTTGACCATAATGATAATAGGGTTCTTTTAGAATTGCCTTTCATAGAAATCAAAAGCTAAATTTGTGTGCTGTTATCAAGGGGCAAATGAGGCATCATTTCTGGATACAGTTTTCTAGATTTCACAAATATCACCTAATCTGATGTTTTCAAATCCTGCTAGACAACACCTTTGAATGGTGGCTTCAGTTATCATTATCATTTCTTTGACATGGGACTTCTAAGTTCACTAATAAAGCAAAACATCTATCTCAGAAGATTATCTCATTAAAATCTCAAGTTTGCTCAATGCTGAAAGTAGCCAATGATTTACCCTCTGAAAGAACAAGGAATAAGTTAGGTGAGTTTTGTTTTGTTTTTTTTAATTGACAAATTGTAATTATACATACTTGTGTGATACACTCTGATGCATTGATACATACAAATGTTGCATAATAATCGGGTTAGGGTAGTTAATCCATCAGTCACCTCATGCATTCATCATTTCTTTGGGGTAAAAACATTCAAAAACCTCTCGTCTAGCAATTATGCAAAACACAAAACTTAACTGTCAACCATAGTCACAGTACTGTGCAAGAGAACATCATAACTTATTTCTCCTACTTACTTGTAATTTTGTACCCATTGGCCAACCTCTCCTTTTCTTTTCCTCCTCCCTTCCCCAGTCTCTAGTAACCACTGTTCTACTCCCTAAGGCAGGTGAGTTTTTATTGAAAGAAACAGAAAGGTCAGATTTGGGGTCATTACCTTGAGTAGTTGTGCTAGGAAAGTGATTGAAGAAATTTTAAAACAAATTCTGAAGACTTAACTCGAACAATACAAAATTTTGTTTTGGATTGGCACTTTCTGCTTTGAGTAGATGAACATTTTACATCTTTTTTTCTAAAAATTTGGCCAGATTAGACTGGCAAGCAAGTGATCAAATGACAAAATCTGCATATTTTTGACATCTTCATATGCTCTTGTCTGACTTTTAAAATCAGCAATAAACCATGAAGGCTATAAAGAGAGACTGTATAATTGTTGTGAGTTAGACTGACCTTTTATGCAGGCTATGAACTGCTTTGCATAATCAGCCAGGCCTCATGTCTATCCAGCTTCAAATCATTTATTGCTCTGTAGCCATCCCGATGAATGTATGAGAACCGAAAACTTTGTTTCCTCAAGGGCACAATGACAAGCCCCTAAAGTGACCAGGGATTCTGGTATGGACTCAGCACTCGATAATAATATGGATAATTACTTACTGACTAACCTGAGAGTTACTTTGGGGCAAGAGAGGTGTCTTGTTTGTACTTAAATTGTAAGGGTGTTAATTAACCTCTGTCAGGTGGCAAATCTTAAAATCATCCACTGTCCTTTGGTAAATGGAAGAAATACTATCAGGGCTGTGGAAAAGTAAAAAGATTAGGAAGAACTGTGTGTCCTGAACTCATGGAAAACTTCTCTGGGTTTTATCTCAAAACACAAAGTTGTTCTGGTGGACCTGCATGCATGACTCAGCTCCCCACCCCTTCCCTGCTTCTCTTTCTTCCTGTGTTCCCTTTTTCTCACAGTAAACTCATATTCCTCTTTTTTTTTTGAACCCTTGTAGTTTCTTCCTTTTCTTGACTTCTTGACTTCTTCACTTACCTCTTCTCATTCTTTGCTTCAACCTACTACCTTCTCTTTGTGTAGCTCTACACCTAGGGTCTCTCTCATTTCTGTATATATGTTCAGTCTTCTAAAAAAATAAGGCTATAACTGGTCATCTAACCTCATTTCAAAATGAAGCGTCCCTTTTGGGAAGAGTGTCACTCTTTCCAGGTGAACCATAGGCTCCCTAGTGAATATATAGTTTATTATTATTGTGGGACCAGATAGCTTAACTCTGATTCCAGCACCTGCTACTGGGATGGTCAGGCCATGTGTCTTGAAGTATGTTTGCTTCCTTCTGAAGGTTATTGAAGTGTGTCAAAGATAAACAAAGCCAGATATCAGTTAACATGGTGAGAACAGATTTTATTCAGTAACCACTGACAGTAAATAGCTGAGCTCCCTTCAAATTTGCCAAGAGGTATTTGGGTGTTCTAAAAGGGGAGTGAGAGAGTAGGAAAAGAGAGCAAGCAGAAACTCAAGGTCAAGAAAGTGAAAATAGGGCTGAGCCCTTGGCGCACTCGGGAGAGTGCGGCGCTGGAAGCGCAGCGGCGCTCA
>NW_007754846.1:7252-7791 GCF_000696425.1 Galeopterus variegatus | reverse complement strand
TATGTTTTGTGTGTGTATTGTTGTTGTTGAAGTTAGTTATGGTACCACCATTACACTCCACCTGTTAATACTTGCGCATGCTTTTGTTAAAGACAGTCTTCTACGTAATCATAGTAACACCCAATAGAGTTAATAATTCCAGAATTGCACCGAATGTTCAGACTATGTTCCAATATTCTTCACTGTACAAAGAATGTTTCCAGAACTGTTTTACAGATCATACTCCAATCCAGATTTGTGCATTCTACTTGGTTATCTTACCCATTTTCTTTTCTTTATTCTTCCCCTCCCTCCCTCCTTCCTTCCCTACCTCCTTTTTCCCCTCTTTCTTTCCTTCCTCCCTCCCTCCTTTCCTCTCCTTCTCCCCCCTTCCTCTCTGTCCTCCCACCATTGCTTCATAAAACATCCCACATTCTGGATTTGACTGGTAGTTTCCTCATGTTATGCTTTAACTTTTTACTCTCTGTGAAATCTGGAGATTACATTGACAGGCAAGACTAAACACAGATTAAATATTTTTTCTTCAAGAACGCCTCATT
>NW_007754846.1:4782-5204 GCF_000696425.1 Galeopterus variegatus | reverse complement strand
CTCTGTATGGTTTATCAATTTGTTATATAGCCAGGTTCAGTTTCTATTTAGATTCAATTATTGTTTGCTTTTTCTCTTGACTTAATTTAATTTTTGAAGGTGTAAGCCATTTACATAGTTTAAAGTCAAAACTATATAAAATGGTATGCATTTTGAAAAGCAGTACATTTTACCCAAGTACTGTCGTGCAGTTTCAGTGACTGCGTTTGTGTTTGTTGTTGCTTTGGGCACAGCAGAGCTAAACATTTCTTGGATTAGTGCAGAGAGAACAGAGGAAAACTTTGTATGTGTTGTTTGATGTCAAATGGAGATGAAATGGTGTCTATGGGATGGCCTGTCACTGCTGTTCATCACTTCTGAATGAGAGACCTACATCGAATCTAGTGTTTTGGTAGGTCCAGTGGTCTTTCCTCCACTCGGCC
>NW_007754846.1:0-3065 GCF_000696425.1 Galeopterus variegatus | reverse complement strand
CCTCGGTGTTGCCCCCACACCTCGCTCAGCCAGTGAGCGGGAACCGGTCTGTATGTGGGATACTAACCCTCGGTGGGAGTGCCACCGCACTGCCAAGCAGCGCACTGTAGCAGTGCGCCACAGGGCCGGCCCCATCCTTTCAGTCTTAATACTAAAATGTTCATGATTGGAAATTCGGCCCTATTCCTTGGGGGACAGAAAGATGTTGGGCATGATGCCTGTTGGGGCACAAGGGGCCAGTCATCAATTTGTTGAGCACCCTACATAGTCCTAGCACTGTGCTCCTCGGAGACTTGGGAGGAAAAGCTGTCTGAAAACCTGGCCTCTGCCTGTCATCATATTGGAAAGGCAAGAGCCACACACGAAGCTGTCGGATGCTAAGCAGTATAGGTCAGTTCTGGTAGGCAGGCATTTGAGTGCCTACTGAGCTAGATGCACGGGTGGGCAGGGCACCTTTCTTGCTGTCAGAGAGTTGATGCTCTGGCAAGAGGGAGCACAGCAAGCCTAGTGCAGTGACAAAGCACAGCCCCGTAACACTGAACAGTTTTACCACTTTTCAGTGGGAGGAGAGAACGGTGTAATGGATGTGTCGTCCTGATCCAGACTGAAAGTAAGAGCAAGAGGAAGGGAGGGAGAGATCTCTGTGGGCCATGTGACCTGTTGTTCTGTCCCGTTGTTCCTCCGAGGCCAGGTAAATGCTGCAGGCCTCACTGCATGGAACTGGCTTCTTCAATTTCAGGAAGATGGCACTTTCTTCCTCCCCTTCCTTGGCTCTCACAGATCACAGGATCACTCAGGGTTGTCCGGGAGAGCCATGAATGCTCCAGTGAGACCACATTCAGCTGTCATTTTTTGACAGTGTGTACCACCCTCCTACCCCCACACCCCCATTCTCTCTCATCTTCCCTTGTGCTTTTTTTATGCGCTGCCTACTTTCTTTTCTTTCTGAGAAACTGGTGTGTCATGTTTGGGGGCTGGTAAATTTTTGTATCTGTTATTCTATTACCTTAGATAACTTTTCGCTTCATTTAAGTGGTCTCTGTGTTAGATTTCACCTCCCCAATTTGAGTTAGTCTTACTCAGCCTTCTGTAGATAGAGAAAAGGTCACAAGCTTTCCCTTTTTTTTTATATTGGTACCAGTACTTGAAGAAAAGCTCTTAAAATCATTTAGAATCAACTAAATTTTGATTTATTAAAAAGTATGAACATGATTTTAAGGACTAATAGTTCCCCCGTTACATCCTCATATAATACAGCAATTTTTCTCAAACTTTTTTTTCCATTATCAATTCTCTAAAAGGCTTTTAAGACATTTTTTCCTAATCACCCCTGTATGAAATTTTAGTAGTACAAATATACTGTATATCTGTATACATCCATTTATTTACTGTATGTATGTCTTTCTGCTCTATACATAAAAGTAGTAAGTTTTTTTCTCTTTATTTTTTTTTTTCATTCCCTTGGGGTTGATATCACTCCCATTGAGAGCACCTGCTGTAGAGTAATACAAACACATGTTTTACAAATAAGACAGATTAAATCTTTGTACTATTTCTAGTATTTTCTTTGTTTAAAAACCCTCACTAGATATCAGAATTAATCATCAGGGATAAAGAAGATAAATTGGCTGTAAGAGTGTAGAGTGGATGAAGTGAACTGTTTTTTTTTTATAGACTGCACTGGGTATCATTGCATTAGATATTGTACATTGTATTGGGTTTGGTATGGGCACTTAGTTTCATGCACACAACAGCCTTTGAGACAGATGTCGTCATCCCGTCTGTCCAGATGAAAGAACAAATCCTGGGACTCAACTCCAACCTTTTCTGGATGTAAAGCTTGTTCCTCTTCTGAATCCCTCTATCCTCCTCTCCACAAAAGTAATAGATAGTTAATTTAGGGTTAAGGTCAAGCTGTTCAACAAGTATGTGCCTGTTGAAAGGTGTTTAGAAAACGGCTGTCCTGGTGATGATGTGAGAGTAAAATTTTTTGAAGGATTAATTTTTTTGTTTTTGGATGGATAGAATGTGTTTCTATTTTGGATTAACTCATTCTAACTTAGGAATGCAACTGGGAAATTATAAAATATGAAAATTCTCCCTTGCTGTTCTTATCTGTTTAATAAGTCAAGTTAGAGAAAGGTTAAGACTGAGTTAACTGTATACCTCAGACATTTTATGTTTCTCATGTTGAAAAGCCTTCACTTTACGAATGGATGATAACGGTTGGAATTCAGAGAGGTGATTGACCTGTCCGAAGTCCAATAGCTTGTTGCAGGATAGGGTCCCAATCTTGTTTTCATTATACGTGATATCTCCCAGTTTACTTTCGGAGCATAGCAGACGTATTCTGTATTTGGGTTTTAAAGTTGTAGTACCTAACAAGGTGCAATGCTGCGTAAGTGGTAGGTACTCAAATCTTTGATGAACTAAATAGGATGTTCCATTTTTGGTATTGGCATTAATTTGGAGTACTTGGAGAAAACATACAATAGATATACAATATTGGTTTCATAGTATTAGTCCATTTTCATTGTTTTTAAGAAAATACTTGGAACTGAGTGATTTATGAAAAAATGAAATTTATTGCTTATAGGTTCTGAGGCTTGGTCGTCCAAAGTCCACCTGGTGGTGGCAACAGTGACCCAGGGGTGTCACATTGAAAGATGGTGGAAGCAGGGTGGTGGCAACAGTGACCCAGGGGTGTCAAATTGAAAGATGGTGGAAACAGAGAGAGAGAGAAAGACAGACTCTCTTTTTAAACCCCCAGAACCATGCGCCGACCACCATTTTTAATCCATTTACTACGGCCTGGTCCTGCAATCTAATCACCTCTTCAAGTCTCCACCTTATAGGTACCGAAATAGGATTTCTCACCCTCTTCACAGTCACAGTGGGGGCTAAGTTTCTAATACATAAAAATTGAGGGACGCAATTCAAATTTCAGAAAGTTTTGAGGGGACGTAATTCAATCCACCACATTGTCAAAGAAAGTTATAATAACATAATCATTGCAATGGAGAAGGCTTTTGGAGATAGGATCATGTTTCATATTTACTTAATTA
>NW_007754845.1:4250-7791 GCF_000696425.1 Galeopterus variegatus | reverse complement strand
CTGTGAGAAAATGTGGTCTCAGAACCCAAGACTGTAACTATCAGTTCGCTCAACGGATACTGGGGCAAGTAGTGCATGTAGGAAGCCATGAGAGCTATTGAAGCAGGTGATTACTTAAAGAAATAAGGCAAGGAGGTGCTATTAAGACATAATGAATCTTCTCACAAATACACAAATCTAGATGAATGTATTAGGGATCCACAGTGCATAAGTATTATATCTTAATCCTCCTGAATGCCCCGACTTGTCACCTCTACTTTGGTTTCCAAGGAGTGGGAGGAAGGAAGGTGGCACACAAGTGAATTGTTCACAACCTGACCCTGGCTGATGCTTTCCTGCTTCTCCTCTCACTCTTTGCCTTTGTTCTTTACGGCTGGCTCCTGACCTCTGTCCTCCACCTTCCTCTGTGTCCCCTCTAAGAAGTGACTCGTTATCACCTGCATTGTCAGATGCTGTTTCCACACACAGAGTTGCACAAATAACCTGAAAGGTTTTTTCCAGAATACAAAGAATCTAAATCATTATCTTTTTGTCCTTAACATCTGTGGTGTTGGTTTTAGGATTTTGTTTGTTCATTTTCTGGAAATATAGAAAAAAAATCTTCCCCTCACCTTATACTCAAGTAGAGTCAGATCGACTACCTTGAAAACGTGTAAGGAAGCTAGTTATAGAAGTAACATTTTTTTTTCTTTAACTGTTATGCAGCTATTGGTATGAAACTAGACAATGTGGTCACCACTTTCTTTACACCAAGGCATCGAACTGTACCAGAAGGAAGACAGGGCAACTGGGATGGAGGGCAGCTGGACGCAGAAGCAGGAGCCTCGTAGACAGCACTTCCTGGACACTTTCCTTAAGGAATTTCTCAGTTTCCAGAATAGTTCTTCCGTCTCTACACCCAGAAAATGATTCCAGGGGCGAAGGCTCCAGAGCAAGCCCTCTTGACTCCTTTGCGGTGCTCCATCGGTCAGACTGTCCTGACATCCTTCTCATTGAATTTGGGGGGCTTTGGCTGATAGTGAAATGAAATTATAAGCACTGCATTAAACCTTGATCTCTTTCAAATATAATTCATTGCTAACACTTTTGCCCTTAATCCTTAGAGCTCAAGTAGTGTATTTTTTTAATCCTCTTCTTGATATCCTTTTAATTATTATTCCCAGAGTAGGAAAAAAATCAACCATGATTGAGCCACCTCTTACTTTGTCTCTTTGTTTTTCCTTTGTTCAACAGGAACCTTGTGGCTTTTTTCTCACATTAGCCCATTATGCGTGTTCACTGCAAGGCGATATTCCCATCTGTATGTGACACAATGTGTCATTGTCCCAGGGCTACCTACATCAGCCTGCTCTAGGGTAAAAAAGAGCTTTTGCTACACATACAAAAACTAAATCTGTTCAGATCACCCACTTTAATCACTTGGTTAAGTATAGTGCACTGAGCCACAACAGGTTTTTTTTTTATTCTCACTAGGGACAGAATGATGCTTAATTAGGCATTTAAAAGCGACTGTTAACTTATACAGACTTCATCACAAATGGTTTTTCAACCAGCTCAGTGATCTGAAACACCAATTAGTTTCAATTCACAGTTATTATCTGTCCCTCATTAAAGCATTTAGTTCAGAATCTAAACTCCTAAATTCCTTCCTATTCAAGAAAGTGTTGATGTTTTACTTCAGATAGGAGGAAAAAAAAAAAAAAAATATATATATATATATATACACACACACACACACACACATATATACATATATACATTTTATGTATAGATATAGTCCTTCTAAAAAGGCATCCTGCAAAATATCTTTTTATACATCTTCATTTTTTAACAATACAAGCATGCAGAACTTTTTTCTTGAAAAGTCCCGTTGTTAATACTGTTGTTCTTAAGTCCTATTTATCCCATCAGGGGCCTTCATGGAAGGCTCCGATGGTTTCTGTCCTGATGCTGCTGGGCCCGCAAGCATTCGCAGCTGCATCTGTCACAAACCGGCTCGGATGCTTCCACCCGCCCCCTCTACGGTGAGAGGCCTCTCTGAATACTGTTCTCTACCATGGAGTCTACAGCTCCCAGCTAGTCCTCCTGTGAGGGCTCACGGTGCCCATCATGCGTGTTTCCAATTCACTCCAAAGTCCAGCTTTAGGACACCAGAAAGTACACAGAAAGTGTATGGAAAGAGGAGTGGTCATGTTTCTCCAGAGAAACAGAATCAATGAAAAAGAGAGAGAGATTCCAGGGAACTGGCTCACCTGACTGCAGAGGTGGCAAGTCCAAAATCTGGAGATGGGCCCGCAGCCTGGAAATTTAGGAAAGAGTTAATGTTGCTGTCTTGGTTCTGAATTCTGCAGGGCAACAAAGCTGGAAACTAAGGCAGGGCTTCTCTGCTGCTGCCTTGAGAATACTTTCTTCTGGAAATCTCAGTCTTTTCTCCTAAGGCCTTCAACTGATTGGATGAGGTCCACCCACACTATGGAGAGTGACCTGCTTGACTCAAAGTAAGTTAGTTCAGCGTTAGTCACATCTAAACAATACCTTCATAGCAGTGTCTAGATTTGTATTTGACCAAACATCTTGGCACCACCTCCTAGCCAAGTTGATGCACAAAATTAACCCTCACAGGAGGAGAATGCAGATTGGGATTTGAATGACAGCTCTGCCACATGCTTACTCTGAGAACTTCCCTGGGCCTCAGTTTCCTCATCTGACACATATTTCCCCAGACTAAATAAATGAGAATAAATATGCCTTAGGAGTATTTCAACGATGAAGACCACTTGCCTAATAAAGTTGAATTTCTTCTTACTATCTTACCACCAATAATGTTCAAAAAGAACCTAAGTTATTCTTTCAGCCAATCACATTTAAATTTAGATAATTTTCAAACTAGTCATATTTTATTATATTCAAACAAATACTGTCTGGTAGTAGGGTTCAGGTAGCTTCCGGATGATTTGGAGGGAGCTTCAAGCTTTGGTCTCGAAGTTCTGTATGGAAATTACATGGCAAATTCATCGAGTTAAGTTAGACCATTCAAAATCAAGCAAGATTGTGTTGTAGCAGAAAGATAATTTATTAATGGACAATGAAAGGGTGGCTTTAAAGAGTGAAGAATACTATAGTAGAAATTATGCACCCTGGTCGTTTAACACAAGTCAGTGTGTTGACCTCTCTTGACCTCCATTTCCTTTCCAGAAAATAGGAAATTTGGACAAAACGACTTTAACATTCCTTCCAATTTCAAATTGGAATCTATTAGGATTCATGGTTTCTTCTGAATGGTTTACATTCATTAAGAAGTATTTGGTATTGGTTAAGTCAAATGTTTTAAGCTTTTCAGTGTCTTAAGCCATAAAGGTAATCTGAAACTTCAAGACTAAAGATTCTATTTTACTGCACATAGCATAATAACTGTTTATATTAGCTACCCGCAATGAAATCAGTTAAAAGTTGTATTTATGTATTATCTTTACACAAAATAATATTTATTATTTTCAATCTTTTTATTCTCAAAAGATCTAATGACTAAATCTTCCTTCAG
>NW_007754845.1:0-409 GCF_000696425.1 Galeopterus variegatus | reverse complement strand
TAGCCAGTGCTGTCAATTAGGGACAGCCAATGTTGTCCTTCCCATTTTATTCATAAAATAACTAAAAGAAACAGAAATGAGATGCCTTGTTTAGGCTTCGTACAGTTTATCGGGGACTGAGTGTGAGCAATAATAGCATGGACATCCTGTCTTCCATTCTCTTAGCAAATCAGTGCATTTATTTCTCCATCCAACGTGAGTATATCAGTGAGGAAGAGACGAAGTGGCAGAAATCTCTTAAATTCTTAGAAAATTCAAGCATCTCTTTCCCATGACCATTTCATATTTCTTCCTAATCACACATTTTACATTATTCTTGAGCAAATAACATGAATAATGTGTGTGCGCGTTTTTCTTCCCACTCCTAAATCTATGTGTTAAAATTATAAAGAAACATATTTTTGCCTTA
>NW_007754844.1:5037-7791 GCF_000696425.1 Galeopterus variegatus | reverse complement strand
GAGGCGCGGGGATGGCGCCCCGGCGGCGCGGAGGTGCCGTCCCACGCTCCCCTCCTCGCCCACCCGACTCGACTCCTCAGCCGGCGCTCCGGGAGCGCGCGGGGCTGGAGTTGCCCTCCCACTCGCCCTCGTGGTGCTCCCGGCTTAATCTGTCGGCGACTCCTCCGCCAGGCCCCGAGGAGAGTGCAGCCATTGGACAGGTCGTTGCTGGCTGCCGGTTTCGGGGAGGAAGGTAGAAGCCTGGAGGAGCGAGGGGGAGGGCGGAGAGAGCAGGGAGGAGGACGCAGCGGCAGATCCGGCAAATTGCAAGCTGCCTTCCCTCCCCAAAGTGTGGAGCACGAGCACGGGGAGCACGGCGGCGCCTCCTCCGCCACCTCCGCCACCAAACTCCCGGGGCTTGGCGGGGGCTCGAGGCCACCTCCTCTGTAGCCAGGAGGAACCCTCTCCGGATAGGTTTCAGCCTGACTTACCCCCTCCACCCCCCCTCCACCCCCATCCCTTTTTTTCTTTCTTCGACCTCTGACTTTTTTTTTTTTTTTTTTTTTTTTAAGCACATTTTTCCTGGCTTCGGACCTCGGACTGCTGCTGCAGAGCCTTCCCAGGGCTGAGCTCTTTGGGGCTGCCCATCCCTCCGACCACGAGAGAGGACGCGCGCCCTGCACCGGGCGAAGAAAAGAAGAAAAACTTGGAGGGCTTTCGCTAGCCCCCCGTAACCCCCTTCCCGCAAACCCAGACCTCCCGCCGGGGCCATCCCAAGACTGAGAAAAGTTCCCTCGGAGCCGAAAGCCCTCTTGGATTTGGACGAGGAAGCGGCTGTGGCTGTGGAATTAGATCTGTTTTGAACCCAGTAGAGCGCATCGCGGGGGCTCAGAAGTCACCGTGTGCGGGCACCGGGGCGGCGCTGCCTGTGTGGAAACAAGAATTTGCGAGCCCCGGCTGCAAGTGGCCTTTCCTCCCCGCAGTTCTGTGTCGCGCAAGGGCTGCGAGTGTGGCGAGTTGCGAAGAGAGAGCCAGAGGTCCGGAGAGGGCTGCGCTCTTCTTCGCACTCCCTTTTTCCTCTTCGCGGCTCCCGGGTGTGAAATCCCCGCGAAATTTACAAAGGCCTCCGGGTCCCACCGAGACCGATCCGCGGCACTAGACCCTGTCGCTCCCATTCCCACCAGGAGCCCCAGAGCAAAGCGCCGGAGAAGGACTGGCGGGACAGGGAAGGGAGGTGGCGGCGACATGGCGAGGTTCCCGAAGGCCGACCTGGCCGCTGCAGGTTTGTTCTGCATTAATGGACATTGGCTCTTCTTTACTATGTATGATTTATGTCAGTAGACTGTACCTTCTGCTTATTTCTCTGATACATTTCATTGGTTGAAAAAAATATACTTTTACCCATTCGGGAAGCAATACATTTATTTAAAAGGTGCAAAAGTAATTTTCATGGGCATATGCATGGAATGAATAAATACTTAGAGAAAGCAATTTAGCTGCAAGTGCCCTTTCTTTCCCGCAGTTCTGTGTCGGGCAAGGGCTGCGAGTGCGGCGAGTTGCGAAGAGAGAGCCAGAGGTCCGGAGAGGGCTGCGCTCTTCTTCGCACTCCCTTTTTCCTCTTCGCGGCTCCCGGGTGTGAAATCCCCGCGAAATTTACAAAGGCCTCCGGGTCCCACCGAGACCGATCCGCGGCACTAGACCCTGTCGCTCCCATTCCCACCGGGAGCCCCAGAGCAAAGCGCTGGAGAAGGACTGGCGGGACAGGGAAGGGAGGTGGCGGCGACATGGCGAGGTTCCCGAAGGCCGACCTGGCCGCTGCAGGAGTTGTGTTACTTTGCCACTTTTTACTGGACAGATTTCAGTTCGCTAAAGGGGATCCTGGCAACCAAATCAATGGTAACATGCACTTTGGCTTGTTGATTTTACGCGCAGCTCAAGACCTGTCTGGTGCCCCCGTCCTCAGCTCAGCCCCACCTCCTCTGTCCGCCCGTGGGAAAGTTATTGCAGTTGCTTTTAGAATAAACTTGGCCTCCCTAAATGGGGGGGAGATGGTTGACAAGAGAAGGACGGTGTGGGACTGGGGGTTTTCTTGAGGCTTTGGATTTCTTTCACCTGGGCAGCAGGGGTAGTTCTGTCTCCCCCACGTAGCCCAGAGAGGGCTCCACTGTCAGACCAACCTCTTTCTGTGGATACCTTACCCGGGAGGTTGCATCTCCGGGCTGTCTCTTCTCTCGCTCCTCCTTCTTCGGTGCTGCTCGGATAAACTAAGCGACTGTGTGGTGGGGGTGGGTAGGGGACGTGGTGGCAGCCAGGGATTGCAGGTCTCCCTTCAGCCGGAGAAAATTCCCTGTGGCGGAACCATCCTCCCTAAGGCGATCCCCACTAGCACCCTCTCTGTCTGGGGCTGAGCGAGCGCAGGAAGTGGGGCGGGGTAGGGGCGGCCAGGCGCGGAGGTAGGGGGGAGGTGAGGAAGGTGGGGCCGGACGCGCCCCTGGAGAGCAGCCCCTGGCCCCACTGTCCTCCGCCTGCTGGTTTCGCAGGCAGCCTTAACGTGCCAGGGGTTCCTCCAAGTGCCCTGACATTTTCCCCGCGAGGAGTCCCGGCCTCTTCATCCTTCCAGTGGCAGCGCCTCCTGCTGGGGCAGTTGCTCCTACCTGGTGCGCGTCCTGCGGGGAGCCGCGCCCCGGGGCGTGCGCGGAGCCAGCTGTGCCGGACACCTCCCCGGACTCTGACCACTGCGAATGAGGTCCCTGCCGCCCGTTTCTGCCCTTCACT
>NW_007754844.1:0-686 GCF_000696425.1 Galeopterus variegatus | reverse complement strand
GTGTAAATTTTTATAGAGAAAGCAGAGATACTGACTCCACTCCTATTTATGATTGGAGAAGTGTGTGTAAGGTTGAGGTGGGGGTGGGCAACGTGATGACAACACTTTTAATAGGCAAGAATAAAATGCAGATATCCTGGGTGTTGATTTGTCTTCGTCACATTTGTTTGTTCTGCATTAATGGACATTGGCTCTTCTTTACTATGTATGATTTATGTCAGTAGACTGTACCTTCTGCTTATTTCTCTNAGCGGGAACCGGTCTGTATGTGGGATCCAAACCCTCAGCGGGAGCGCCACCACGCTCCCAAACAGCGCACTGTAGCAGTGCGCCACCGGGCCGGCCCCGTCATTCATTTCTGAATCTGCTGTGGCAGATCCATGTAGGCATGCAATAAATAGTTGTTGAATTGAACTGAGCTAAAAAGAACTGTAATTCAAGCTGGACTATTGACTTGAATGTCATATGGGGAGACTATTTTGTAATTCTTACTCCATGACTTTTTCTGTTAATAAGATGGAAGACTAACATCACAGAATAGCAGAAAACCAGAATATAGAATCCAGAGGTCTGTCACATGGTCTTAATGCTTCTGGCAGGTGGTTTTTACCTTAAGCTTTCCATTGACAGAATTTTCAAAAAGTTCATTCCATCATTCTACTATACTTCTGGTTTCTGACTGAATG
>NW_007754843.1:7331-7793 GCF_000696425.1 Galeopterus variegatus | reverse complement strand
ATTTACTGAAGAGGCTGACCTTTCCCCAATGTACGGTCTTGGTGCCTTTGTCAAAGGTCAGTTGTAAACTATACATCTGAAAAGGGATTAATATCCAGAGTATACAAAGAACTCAAACAACTTAGTGTAAAAACAAACAAACAAAAAACAATAAAAATAAATAATTCAATTACTGCACTGTTGGTGGGATTGTAAATTAGTACAACCACTATGGAAAACAGTATGGAGGTTTCTCAAACAACTATAGATAGATCCTTCATATGATCCAGCAATCCCACTTCTGGATATATACCCAGAAGAATGGAAATCATCATGTCGAAAAAAAACCTGCACTCCCATGTTTATTGCAGCTCTGTTTACAATAGACAAGATGTGGAACCAACCTAAATGTTCATCAATGTATGATTGGATAAGGAAACTGTGGTATATATACACTATAGAATACTACTCTGCCATAAAAAA
>NW_007754843.1:895-3998 GCF_000696425.1 Galeopterus variegatus | reverse complement strand
TCCTCCTTGAATAGTCTCTAGCATTTGAGAAAAAGTACTTATCTGTGCAGAAAAAAAAAAACAGCATAAGGCATTTTTTTATTTGTAAAGATATTTTAACAAAAGTGGTCTGTATTTTTTATACAATAGATTGCTGAAACCATTTCTTAGATATTTCCCAGTGGCGACACGAAACCTGTTCCTATCCACATTGATCATTTGCATGTTTCTTTTACAACTCTGGGGAATCAAACAAAAAGGGAGGACGAAGGTAAATGAGCTATGGTGTGTGTGTATGTGTGTGTTTGTGTGTGTGTATACGTGTTTGTATTCCTAGTCTTTCCGAAAGACTCTGCACAGGAATAATTATGGAAATGGGCAGAAGGCAAAATGCCTAAATTGAGAATTTTGTTTTGTTATAGTTCAGTAAGTTTATTATAAAGCTCAGTTTCAGAGTATTGCTTGTGTTTCATAAAACTTACAGTGTGAATTAAAAAAAAAATTCCTTGTGAGTGTGTAAAATTTAGAATTAAATACAGTAAAATATTTTTACTGAAGAATTTTCCAAACTATAAGAGACCTCTCTTACTCTTTGAAGCATCTATTAATACTTTTGTGAAATACCTGTTGGTCTTCCATGGAACACAGTTTGGGAAATGTTGGTTTAATGTGAGACAGATGAAAATATTATACCATTATAACAAATGTGTGTATGATATGTTAAAAGTCGTTGCTTAAAAAATTGAGTTATATAGTCAAATAAGTTTAGAAAATCAGGTAAATGATTTTTCTATTACAGTAGGAATTCTTACAGATTATAATATGTTATCTATGTTTATTATTAATATGTCAATATATGTTGAATCTCTTATAAGATACTACCATATGTAGCATAATGCAAAATAATTCAACTATTTATTGCTTTTCTGTAAGAATTTCTATCAATATCTCATAGAAAGCTAATGTCACAAAAATACAGTTTGGGAAAATTTGTACTAGATCACTGATTATCAAAGTAAAGTCCCCTGACAAGTAGTATCAGCATCACCTGGGAACTTGTCAGAAATGCAAATTCTCAGGCCCTATCCTAGATCCAGTGAAACAGAAACTCTGGAGAGCTAGTGTTTTAACACAAGCCGTTACAGGCCATTCTTATAAATGCTACAGTTTGAGATCCACAATGTTAGAGATGTGTAAGGTTGACCACACTAATCAGCACAGATATTTTAAGCAAGACTCAAATTAGAAATGTCATTTAAAAAATAGGTAATGATATGTTAAACACGTTGTTGTTATTATGGGTTAAATTATGTCCTACTAAAACTCATATGTTGAATTTTATATGTTCCTAACCCCTTAAACCTTATAATGTGATTGTCTTTGATGTCAGAGCCTTTAAAGAGGTAAATAAGGTAAAAAGAGGGCGTATGGGTTTGTCCTAATCTGATATGAGTGGCATTCTTATCAGAAGAGATTGGGATATAGTGTGCATACTGAGGAAAGACCATGTGCGAATGTAGTGAGAAGGTGTCCATCTGCAAGCCAGGGAGAGAGGCCTAGGAAGAAACAAAACCTGCAGATACTTTGACTTTGGAAAATCCAGAAAGTAAATTTCTTTTTAAGCCACCCAGTCTGTGGTATTTGTTATGGCATCCCTAGCTAACTAGTAGAGGTGTATATATAAATCACTGAACTCTTGGATTTAGAGTCAAATATTTTCAATTGGCCCTTTTCCAACTATAAGTACTATATTTACTTTGACACTCATCTGCATGAAAGCTCACAAATGTTGTAATATTTTGGAGGAAATTATAAAAGCATTATTGCAATTGTTTAATCATATCCTACAGTGCATAAACCACAAGAGCCAAAAGAAAGTTTGAATAGAGTTAGTAAATCTTGGTTCGTGAATACAGTTAGTCTTTTCCTTCTTTTCTTTCATTTTGTTTAATTTTAAGGTAAAAGCTTATTTTTATACCACGTCATCCTCTTGGTTTAAGATCTTTGTTTTTCTAAGTAGCAATGATAGCATTTGGTATTATGTTCAGAAAAGAAGGATTTAATTGGAAAGGACATAATTTATTTTGTAAAACATCCATTGCTTTTGTTGATTATTTGTACAAAGTACATTAAAATAGAAATTTATTTGTTGCCTGATATAAAAATATTTATTCCACATACCATTAATAGATTTAAAACCATTACAGATTTAAGAGATGTCTATGTACTGAGTGGTTCAGGCGTTAGGTGGATAGAGTTAATTCTTTCTATATGGCTGCTTGTTATGAGACTTTCTCTGATATATATCATAATGGCTCCTGTTGATTGATCTAATTATATACACATGGTTTTATTGGAGCTTTGTGAATCTGGAGATACCCATGTTTGCTTAATGTTCTACAAGCACAATTGAAAACCCTTTAGGCTTACCAGGATTGTTTCCATAATCCTTAATTGAGAAAAGTAAGCCTTGAGAATTTTGAAATACACTGACTAAATCAAGCTTCTGGGCCATCACATTTTCTCATTAGAAATTTTTAAAAGTCAGAATATTTTAAAAATACATATAATCTACTTTTGTATGAGTCACATTTTGTAATTAAATGAAATACATTTATTTATGTGAGTGTGCATACAAATGCTGCTGCTTTATGGTCCTTGATTTTCAAATCTGAGGAATGAATATTTTGCGAAAAAGAATATTTAAAATAAAATTACATCATAGTAAGCAGTGAACAGCAGAGAAATAGAAATATTTCAATGCAAGGCTAATAATAATTCTTAAATTACCACATTTTATGTATGAAGACAAGCAGAATTCTGATATTTTAATAACTTTAAATGATTGTATTGAACGCTCAAATAGCACATACGAATTTGTGAATCTCAGTTTATTTATTGGTTTTTATGATACATTAAGAATATTATCCTGGTGCTTGAAACATGGGATTGTGTCTATGATCTGTTATTTATCCTTTCTGGAGATTTAGCTATTTTTACTTTCTTTTTTTTTCTTTGTATTGCTTGATGAATAGTTCTGACAAATATGATTACTCTGTTTTTGATCCAGTGTTTTGGGGTTTTCAGTGTGATTTTTTAACAAAGTTTTAGCTCACTGAAAGCC
>NW_007754843.1:0-236 GCF_000696425.1 Galeopterus variegatus | reverse complement strand
TCAGTTTATTTATTGGTTTTTATGATACATTAAGAATATTATCCTGGTGCTTGAAACATGGAATTGTGTCTATGATCTGTTATTTATGCTTTCTGGAGATTTAGCTATTTTTACTTTCTTTTTTTCTTTGTATTGCTTGATGAATAGTTCTGACAAATATGATTACTCTGTTTTCGATCCAGTGTTTTGGGGTTTTCAGTGTGATTTTTTAACAAAGTTTTAGCTCACTGAAAGCC
>NW_007754842.1:5879-7793 GCF_000696425.1 Galeopterus variegatus | reverse complement strand
AGAGAGAGAGAGAGAGAGAAAGACAGAAATAGATCTCTTTAAGAACTGACTCGTGTGGAGGTGAGTCCAAAATCTGCAGGGTAGACCAGCAGGCGGAGACCCAAAGAAGATCTGCAATCTGAGTCCAAAGGCATTCTGCTGGCAGAATTCCTTCTTGCTCAAAGAAGGTCAGTCTTTGTTCTACTCAGGGCCTTCAACTGATTAGATGAGGTTCACCCATGTTATGGAGGGTAATCTGCTTTACTCAAAGTTCTTTTTATTTTTTAGACTTTTAAATTGTAAAATACAAACACGCATCCAGAAAATCCACAGAAGAAAATTGGACAGTTCAAGGCTTAATTATAAAGAGAACATCCATGTAACCAGGCAGTAGTTTCAAAACATGTCTGAAAATTCTTTGCTACCTCTCATTAAAAGAAGGTTACATCCCCTCCTCTAGAACCCAAGAGGGCTTTTGTCTTTTTTTATCAAATAGAATATGGTGACACTTCATGGCTTCAAAGTTAGTTTAGAAAAGGTCATGTACCTTCTAACAGTTTATCTTGGGATACTTACTGTGGGAGCCTTCGGTTGTCATCTGTCAAGTTAAGCTACCCTGAGTCTGTCAGGTAGAGAAACAACACAGAGATCAAATAGAAGGACAATGTCAACTGTTCCAGTCCCCAGCTAGGGTTCCAGCCTCAATTGCCAAGTGACTACAGCCTCATAGAGACCTCAAGCAGAACACCCTAGCTGAGATCTGTCCAATACCAGAACTAAGAGATAATAATAACATGACTGGTTTTAAGCTGACAATGCAATGATTTTCATTGTTGTATAGTTTCCTATAATATAAATACATTACAATTCATTTGTAGATTTTTCTCTACATAGACCTTTGGAATGTTTCCAATTGGGGGCTGTTAAAAATAATGCTCCTATGTATGTTTTTTTATATAGATGACTCAGTATACACAAGTCGTTCATATACCTAGAAGTAAAATTTCCAGATTATAGGTTGTGCTATCTTCAGCATTATAGATAATGACCAATTTACTCTCTCATTTGCCATAAATAGATGTCCCAATTTTTCACAACCTGTCTACACTTGGTATTGTCAGTCTTTTTAATTTTGGCCATTCAGGAGGATGTACATCTCATTGCACTTTTAATTTGTATTTTCCTGTTACTAATAAACGAACACTTTTTCATATGTTTTTTGGTCATTTGGATATCCTCTTTGGAGAAGTGCCAGTTCGTGTCTATTATCATTTTCCTGTTTAGTTATTTAACATTCTTGTATTGATTTGTAGCATTTCTTCACGTATTCTGAATAGGAGCCCTTTATTAGTTAAACAGATTGCAAATATTTTCTCCGACTCTGTTTTGTCTCTTTGCTCTTTTTATCAAGTCATCTGATGCACAGAAACTCATAATTTTAATATACTAGAATGTATCGATATTTTCCTATACAGTCAAAAGAACATACTCTACCTCAATGCCATGAATGTCTGAATCTACTGAGATGATCAATGATCAATGACTTTTCTCCCTAATTCAGTTAATGTGGTGAATTACATTAATGAGTATTCTAGTTTTAAACCTAATTTCTAATTTTAAACTTGCATTACTAGAATAAACTCCTCGTGTTTGCAATGTATTACCCTTTTTGTTTATTGCTGAATTTGATATAATATTTTCTTTAGTATTTGTTTTAACCTCTGTTCATGAGAGAGATTGACCTACAGTTTTTCTTTCTTACAATGTTCTTGCTTGCCAGTTTTCAGAATCAAGAATATGCTGGCCTCATAGTATTATTCAGAAAGAATTTTTGCTTTTTTCTATTTTCTGAAAGAATTTGTAGAAAATTAATTTTATTTCTTCAAATAATTTGTGAAGCCATCTAAATCTGGAGGTTTGATTTTTTTTTTTTTT
>NW_007754842.1:0-717 GCF_000696425.1 Galeopterus variegatus | reverse complement strand
ATCAAGGCAAATTAACCCATTTCATTGGGTTCCTAGTGACTTTTGCATGTTCAAAGAGAATGTAGAATGTCAACATCTTAATACCCCTTACTGACTGACATTCTCTGAAGGCCTTGTCTATTCTCACACTGTAGTCAAGGGCCATGGACAGTGCTGAGGGCATGGTGGATGGGACTGTCACCTTTGCATGCTGAGGGCTGTCTTACTGATTATAGCAGAGCTGTTTGGAGATAATGCCTTTCAGGATGAATTACTGCATATCCAGGAACCATTGAAAATGTCAGGCTTTGGCCTATGTAGGCCAAGGCAAGTAAGTGCAAAGTAAAAAGGCTTCTCATTTCTGGGCCTGCTGTGAAGAGGGTGAATATTAGGATCTGTCTTCATTCAGCGGCAGGCTTTCGATGGGACACTCCTGACTGTCTCTGCTGTGAAAGCTCACGGGATGGGTTAACACAGAAGTGTTAGCAGAGGGTTGTCATCAGAGCAGAAGGCAAAGGAGCCAGGCAAATGCAGGCCAGGAAGATTTGCAAAGGTGCAGTTTAGCACAGAAAGACTTAATGAATATTGTTTCCCGTCATACTCACTGCATAGGGACATGTGAACAAAACCACCAAACATACAATTGGCAGTTTTCATCACATTCACAGCTGCAAATCTGCTAAATTAAAGTGCTACTATAGAGGCCCTGAAGAGAGAGATTTTTGCTTTTGTTTTGTG
>NW_007754841.1:0-7794 GCF_000696425.1 Galeopterus variegatus | reverse complement strand
ACTACAAGCCCCTTTCAAGTCCAGCATTCTGAACTCTAATTAGGACAACACAGCATGAGGATGGTCCATGGCTGACTGAGGCCCTGGGGTCACACTTTGTAGCTGTTTCTACCCTGCACCATTCTGCCTTCCTAAACTACAAGCCCCTTTCAAGTCCAGCATTCTGAACTCTAATTAGGACAACACAGCATGAGGACGGTCCATGGCTGACTGAGGCCCTGGGGTCACACTTTGTAGCTGTTTCTACCCTGCACCATTCTGCCTTCCTAGGGCTCCGAGTGGGTAAATGAACGAAGTGAACCAGATTTCAGACAGAAGAGGTGGTCATGACTCTGCTACAGCTAATTGTTGCCATGAAGGAATATGGGTCCAGGGTCTCAGATAGCCAGATATTTCAAGAGAATCCTGAAGTGGGAATTATGTAGCACCTCCTGATATTACTTGTACATAGCAAAGACAGAAAAATTTAAAGATATATTGTGAAGGTGAAATGAAACATGTCTGCAGGCCAGTCTTCCAGTCTGCCAGTTTGTAAGCACTACCTTAGGTCATTTTAAGTGTGTGTGGGTTGAGGGGATACAAAGAGAAAAGCAGTGCAAAGAATGAAAAGAAATATTGGAACCAAAATTCTATCTGTGAGTTTTTCAAAAATATTATTCCCGTAAAGAAGAGGGGAATAAGGAACAATGTAAAACTAGAACAAAAACAGATTTTCAATCTAGTTACAAATGAGGGCAGTTTCTTTCTATGCATAAAATAATCAGCCATGCATTACATAGTGGCCTGCCAAGAATTCAGAGCCCAGAGCCCAGAGCCCAGGACCTAGGGTATTGCATCTGAAAAGAAGAGGGGAGTTGAAAGAGAACTCAGTAGGAGAGAGCTGTGAAGATCAGGCAAGTCAAGGCATAGAGATTTAAGCAAGAAGGCTTTCTTCTCTTTCTGATGGAGATTTTGAATGTTAGGTTTATCCTCAGACTCAGAAGCAGAAGCAGTTGAAATTCACAAGCATTTCTTCCCTTGGACTATGAAACCGTTCCAAGAGTAATCATGAACTCTCCCACTCAGACATAATCACCACTCTCTAAGAGTTTAGCTCCTAAAATGTTAATTAAAACAATATTTTAAACTTAGTGGTCCAAAAATGAGCGAGGGACAGAGGAATGCAAAGGCTTGCTAGATGAATAAGGGTCAATTGGGATCCTAGGAGAAGATTTCAAGGCAGATGTCCTGTGTGCTGTCAGTCAGGCTGCAAGATCAGTGCTGTAGCATTATTGGGAAAGGTCTGGAATGAGGATCATATCCAAGTTGGGAGAAAGACTGAGGAATTGATCTAAATTTCTGCATAATATGAGTTGTAGCTTTCCTTTTGGACGGCATGGAAGAGGGCATTTGAGAAATGAGTAAGGGTGAAGGAGCATATATATTTAGGACTCTCTTTGAAGGTGAGAAAAACAAAACAAAAACAAAAACCAGCTCTAATCAGTCTAAAGCAAGAGGAGAAATAATTGCTCATGACACTGAGCAGTCTAGGATAGGACTGTTGTGGCTCTCTTCATGTCTTAAACAAAGTCATCAGCAGTAAGTTACTCTCCTCTTTTGACCCTAATTTGATACAAGCCCAGAAGTTCTAGGTGAACCCTCAAACCCCAGTCTCAAGTGCAATGGAAAAGAGCATCCTATTCCAGTGGCTCAGGACCAAGCTCCAAGATTAGCTCTCATTGCACCAACCTGAATCACATGCCAACTCTTGACCCAATCCTAAAGCTGAGGGGTTGTTAGCACCGTGTCTGGCTAGGAGTAGGTCAGGTCACACAATCCAACACTGGAGCTTTTCTGTTTTGTCTTTCTTCCCCTTCTTTTTCTGTCTGTGCTTCAGTTTGGGTTCTTCGCATTGATATGCCTTTTAGTTAATGAATATATTCTTCAGGTGTGTCCCATCTGCTGTTAAACCAATCAGTTGAGTTCTTACTTTCAAGTATTACATTTTAAAATTTTAGAATGTCGATTTGATTCTTTTTTATAATTCAACCAAGACATGTACAAATAAGTTCAAAGAAGCATTGTTTGGAATAGCCAAAACTGAAAGCAAAATAATTTCTATCAAAAGTAGAATGGATTCATAACTTGTATTATATTCATAGAGTGAAATACCATATAGTAATAAAAATGTATGAAATACCATATAGTAATAAAAACTCCAACTATATCCAACATCAAGGATTAAAGTTAAAAATATAAAATTAGGACAAAAATGTCAGGTACAAAATAATGTGCAGTTACATTTATATAAAGTTCAAAAACAGACTAGACTAAAGTAGTTAGGGATGGATATTCAGACTGGTAAAAGTTCAAATAAAATCAAGGAAACAATTACTAGCAAAGCTAGCATATGTACTTTTGTGTAAATGCATTATATTTTGCAATAAAGTATAAAATAAAAAATAAATTGAAATAAAAAAAAATTTTCAAAAAAGAAAATATATGATAAAGGAAATGGGCAACCATGGGTTTGGCAAACCCATGAGAACATAAGCAGTTTACCTCGGCCTTTCTCCTCCAAAGTCTCTTTTGCTGCCTCCTTTAAATATGATCATAAACTATCTAAAGTGATGCTCTCTCTTTGTGGCCTGAACTTTCCACTCTTGTCCTAGAAAAGTGGTAAATAATGTTATCTCCAGATGTCCCCTGTCGGAGGACAGAACAGTCACACTGTGCACTCCAGAAAGAATTACAAGGGCCAGCCCGTGCGTGGCTCACTCGGGAGAGTGTGGTGCTGATAACACTAAAGCCACGGGTTCAGATCCCATATAGGGATGGCCGGTTACCCACTAGGGAGAGTGTAGTGCTTACAACACCAAGTCAAGGGTTAAGATCCCTTTACCAGTCATCTTTAAAAAAAATAAATAAATAAAAGAATTACATCACCTGTCTCTACCATCAATATGATAGGTAGGTTCCAGGAGCAAATATGAGATAAATTGCAACTGCAAGAAAGGTGGAAATAAAACAAATGAGATTATACACTGGGACTTAATAAAATCAGAAATGTATTTAAACAGAGATTTATAAAATCCTGCTAAATAATAGGTAAGATTTGCTTTGTATTTACTAAGGCTCATGTGCTAAAAGCATTGTATACATAATCCTTACAGCAGCTTTACAAATTAAATGGGGCTCTTTTCTTAATATTGCAATGGAGGAAACTGATGTCTGCAGCATTTTCAATAGTCCTCAAGGTCATGTGGCCAAGTAGTGGCAGAACTGATATTCAAACTGAGATCATCTGGCTCTCAAACCCTTGTTCTGAACTTTTACATTATAGTATCTTTACTAAGGAGTTGCAATGGCCTGCAGGCCTGAGCGAGTTTGGAGGTTTCTACATGCTACATGGTACTATTTAGCACCAGAATTGTGGAAAATCAGGGTAACTTGGGAGGCCCAACTAGGTACTCTTTGGGAAGAGGAAGTCCTGCCAATAGACTCTATTTTTCATGGTCTCTTTGCTTTAAGGCTATCTTTTACAGTGAAGCTGAATGTATCAGGCTTACTTAGCCTCATGATATTAAACATTTTAATTATGTAAATAATCGCTTGTCCCCTGAATTCTTGTTTAGCAAACAGCTTTCTGATTATAATTCGAGTTTCTGAAAACAACCCTTTAGAATTTGGAGTTTGTGTCAATTTGAATATTCTGGTGTATGTGGAAACTTTTATTTCTCATTGCCTATCAATGTGTTCACATTATTATTTATTAGTTTCTTGAGTAATGTAAATGTGAATTTTTTCTTTAGAGATTGAGCTTTGAAAGCCGGATCTACAAAAATCTGATTTCTGAGTCTGGAAGCCTGAGGACCAATCTCTGAATATTGGAAAAGTCATCAAAGTAAATTTATCCTATGAAACCTTTTGGGGAATAAGCCATCGATCTTTTTCTATTCAGATCTTAACCCTGGTGTAGGGCTAACTTTTCTACTTAACTTCTATAAGCGTATCACCTCAATTTCTTCGATTGTCACACTATAAGGCAGAATAAACCACCAAGCCATGAAATTATGGTGAAGCAATATGGTGAAGAGAGGTTTAGAGAGGTGTTATGGACTGAACTGTATACCCCCCAAAATTAACATGTTAAAGCCTTAACCTCCGATGTGATGGTATTTGGAGATATGGCTTTTGGGGAGGTAATTAGGTTAAGATGAGGTCATGAGGTTGGGGCCATCATGATGGGATTAGCGCTCCTAGAATAAGAGTCGCCAGAGAGAGCTTGCTTCCTCTCTCCATGCATGTACAAAAAAGAGGTCCTGTGAGCACACAGTGGGCTGGAGGCCATCTACAAGCAAGGAAGAGAACCCTCACCAGAACCCAACCATGCTGGCACCCTGATCATGGACTTCTAGCTTCCAGAACCGTGAGAAAATACATTTCTGTTGTTCAAGCCACTCAGACTATGGTATTTTGTTATGGCAGAACAGGAGGACTGACACAAGGGGTGACAGAAAATAGGGAGGCAACCCTTCTTTGAGTGACTGAGAAAAGCTATAGCGGGGGTTGGACAGGCTTGACAAATCTGAAAGTCCAGCCCAAGAACATGACAAACCCAGAGAGCATCATTTTAAGGAGAAGAAATCTGAAAAACTGCCTTTGCTTCCTTCTGGACTGTCTTACACTCGGTATTCTGCACCAGGCCTTTTGTCTTACATTTTTCTGTTTTCTCCATCTGTTTTATTCAGTAGAAGAGTTGCACTATGACATCAACATTTAGAGCACTTTTAGAAAGTAAAGAATTTGACTCACTAAAAATGTTTCATTACATAGTATTCCTTTCATGGATCATTCTTTCCTTTCTGGAAAAGAATCAGGTTATAAAACCTGGGGAATGCAGTTAGCAGGACTTTTAAATGGCGTTTGATTTTTTAAAAGCCTAAGCATCTGACCATGGTTTTACCAAGTCAAACAGCAGTTTAAAAACTAAGAAGCTTTGAAGTCAGAGGCCTGTAATACTGTGAGCTACCTCTCTCTCTCTCTTTCTCCTAAAATAGTAGGTGAGATCAGATGAGAAAATTTGTACAGATACTGTTTGTTTCTCTACACAGAAGGTCATTTCTTAAGAGTCTGCCCTACAAACCTTACTTTGGTTCTATAAGGCACTGAGCCACTTTTTTGAAATATATAAGAAAAAAATTCAGTGTGCTGAGGAAAACTTATTTAACCACCCTGTTATTACTTTTAAACATGGAATATGTCATTTTCTCTTCACTTTTCAAATAATGAACAGAAAGACTCAGACTTTCACAAGGTCACATAGCAAGCCAAGACCAATACTGATTTTAAGCTCACCATGATAAAGGCCTCTTTAAAGAAAGCAGAGGACCCAATAATGATAGCTGTCTTTTACATTGTCCCTATAGCATGCCAGTCACTTTGCTTGCTATCTGGCATTGTTTTTCACTATTGCAGGACACCCTCAATAAGATATTTGTAATGGATAAGGAAAGTGAGGTTCAGAGTGGTTAAGTAACTGGATCGAGACATGCTACTCATAAGAAGCTGGGTCAGAATATAAAACCTACTCTCTCACTCGGAAATCCACATTCTTTCTACTGTTATGCCATGTGGCATCTATAATGATATCTACATTTCTGGAAAGATTCAATGGCTCTTTTGATAATTAATTTTTCATTCTAGAGCAGTGATAATGCTCCTGGAACAATCCGAGTCCCAGCCCTGATTCTGTATTCTCTAAGTAACATTCTGATGGTAATTGGATTTCCCAAATAGATTTCTCTCCTGAGAAGGAAATGAGTGGACAGACTGACATGACTATCTCATCTGCTTGGCAGTGTGATTTCTCACTGTAAATTAAGATCCTGGCTCCTGCATTTGATGTAGTTGGTTGATGCAAGTCAGGTCTCTTTGGGTCTGACTTGTCAAGGCTTTGGGTCTGTAGAACTGATAACAGCAACCACTTACATTTGTATGGTAATTTACAGTTTGAAAAGCCTTTTAATCTATGTCATCTCATTTAGCTCTCACAAATGTGTCCGTGAGGTAGTTATTATGATCTCTGTCTTATTGAGACTAAGAAAGGTTAAGTGAATTTCTCAAGGTCATACGTCTAGTTAGAGAAAGACAGAACACAAAACCCAGGACTTCTGGCACTAAATTCAGAACTTTATTATCAGGGACAGGTGAGTACACAAATGGGTAAAAACTGATGAGATCAAGTTTACAACAACTTGCAGCCTTCCCAATATCTTGCCACAACAGAGTCTCCTTTTTGAATAGAGGAGGTATTTTTTCAAAGCTTATTTAGCTGTCACCCCCAACCCGTCCATCCTCCAATCCCCAGGAAACCATTAACCTACTTTCTGACTGTATGAATACATTTGCCTATTCTCAATATTCCACATAAACAGAATCATATAATATGTGGTCCTTTGTGACTGGCTTCTTTCACTCTGCATAATGTCTTCAAGGTTTATCCATGTTATAATTTTTTAGCACGTACAGTACTGCATTCCTTTCGATTGCCAAATAATATTGTAGTATGTGGGTAGACCACATTTTGATTATCCTTTCGTCAATCGAAGAACATTTGGGCTATTTCTACTTTTTGACTATTGTGAATAGTGCTGCTGTAAACATTGATGTATAAGTTTTTGTGTGAACATATGCCTTCAGTTCTCTTGTGTATATAACTAAGAGTGGAATTGCTGAATCATATAACTCTATGTTTAATCATTTGAGGAACTGCCAGATTGTTTTTCAAAGCAGCTACACCGTTTTATATTCCCACCAGCAGTGTATGTCGGTTCTAATTTTTCCACTTCCTCACCAAGACTTGTTATTATCTGACTTTTTGATCATAACCATCCTAGTGGGTATGGACCAGTGTCTTATTATGATTTTGATGTACGTTTCCCTGATGGCTATGATGTTGAACATCTTTTCCTATGCTTATCGGCCATTTGTATATCTTCTTTGGAGAAATGTCTATCTAAATCCTTGGTCCATCTTTCATTGGGTTATTTGTCTTATTATTACAGAGTTGAATAGTTCTTTATATATTCTAGATATAAGTCTCTTATCAAACATATAATTTGAAAAACATTCTCCCATTCTGTGGGTTGTCTTTTTACTCTCTTGATTGTGTCTTTTGTAGCACAAAAGCTTTTAATTTTGTGACAGCCAATCTATCTATTTTTCTTTTGTTGTTTGTGCTTTCTGTATAAGGATGGATCATTATGAATAAGGAGAAAACCTGATTAAATGTCCAAATTACATTAATTATTACTGTGAGGTAAAGTATAATAGAAAGAACAGTTTCAGAAGATAAGTGTCTGCTTTCATGGAATTTGCATTGTGATGAACAGAAAAAGTAAAGAAAGAAAAAGGTACAAAACAATAAAGGAAGGATAGAAAAAGTGTCGATGAAGGATAAATATTGAAACAAATTTCAACAATAGCTTGTTACCAGCAGTGTTTATTGTCCTGTTTCTTTGTAATACAAACATACAAAGTACATTCATCAAACGTTTACATTTGGATTTTTTCATGGTTTTCTAGAAATAAAAACAACCATGACTGCATTATACATTTTCCTTCAAGACTAGTAAAATAAGTCAAATGAGTTGGCTAAATATGTTTGTCTAAGATTTAATGATGCATTTTAAACTACTTTACTTTTGTGTATATATCATGACTAAAACAGCACGTTGGTTTATATAGAAGTATTAAACTTCTTCTGAACATAACATAGTCTCTACACAGAGACTATAACAAAAAAGATATATG
>NW_007754840.1:5483-7794 GCF_000696425.1 Galeopterus variegatus | reverse complement strand
AACCATGAGAAAACAAGGGCATAAAGAACTTGGACTAAAATTAAAAGGCAAGGAGACCCTAAACACTTCTGAGAGAGCACTCTGAGCAAAGCACCTCTGCAGGCCCGTGTGCTTGGCCTACACAGTGCCGCTAGCTCCTCGGTCTCTGCTCAGTCCCATCACCTCAACCTCACCACAAATTTAGCCACAGCTCAGGTGACAGATGTGTCACATCTGCCTTAAACTGAGCAAAGCAGTGTCACTAACTTTTTCTCAGCTGAACAAGAAAGCTACCACGTTTCTCTAGTGAATCTGCTGCTACAGCCTCCCAGGCTCAGGGGTCAAAAAAGAGATTCGAAAGAGATTTAGAGGTAAGTCTGAACGCCTCTGAAAATTTTATGGCTAGGTGAGGGTAGCAACTTATACATCAAGGGAGGTCACTGTAATACTATAGAAGTGACAGACAGTTTGTTTTAATTTTTAAAGGAGTAAGGGGAGTAAAGAAAGAACTTTAGGACATGCCTGTGTTCTGAGGATCTTTTTGCTTCTATGATATGATGCTATATTAGTCTGTTTTCTGTTACTTAGAATAACTGAAATTGAGTAACTTATAAAGAAAAGAGGTTTATTTCTTACAGCTTGGAAGACTGGGAAGTCCAATGCTGAGGGGGCTCAGCTGGTGAGGGCCTTCTTGGGGACTCACTGCAAAGTCCCAAGGCAGCTCAGGGCATGACATGGTGAGGGAGCAAGAGTCCAAAAGTGCTCTCTTCCTTTCCTTACAAAGCCACCAGTCTGATCCCATGATAACCCACTAATCCATTATCCCGTTAATCCAGAAATTGATTAACTCATTCGTGAGGTCATAGCCCTTACTCTGAGCAAAGCACCTCTGCAGGCCCGTGTGCTTGGCCTACACAGTGCCGCTAGCTCCTCGGTCTCTGCTCAGTCCCATCACCTCAACCTCACCACAAATTTAGCCACAGCTCAGGTGACAGATGTGTCACATCTGCCTTAAACTGAGCAAAGCAGTGTCACTAACTTTTTCTCAGCTGAACAAGAAAGCTACCACGTTTCTCTAGTGAATCTGCTGCTACAGCCTCCCAGGCTCAGGGGTCAAAAAAGAGATTCGAAAGAGATTTAGAGGTAAGTCTGAACGCCTCTGAAAATTTTATGGCTAGGTGAGGGTAGCAACTTATACATCAAGGGAGGTCACTGTAATACTATAGAAGTGACAGACAGTTTGTTTTAATTTTTAAAGGAGTAAGGGGAGTAAAGAAAGAACTTTAGGACATGCCTGTGTTCTGAGGATCTTTTTGCTTCTATGATATGATGCTATATTAGTCTGTTTTCTGTTACTTAGAATAACTGAAATTGAGTAACTTATAAAGAAAAGAGGTTTATTTCTTACAGCTTGGAAGACTGGGAAGTCCAATGCTGAGGGGGCTCAGCTGGTGAGGGCCTTCTTGGGGACTCACTGCAAAGTCCCGAGGCAGCTCAGGGCATGACATGGTGAGGGAGCAAGAGTCCAAAAGTGCTCTCTTCCTTTCCTTACAAAGCCACCAGTCTGATCCCATGATAACCCACTAATCCATTATCCCGTTAATCCAGAAATTGATTAACTCATTCGTGAGGTCATAGCCCTTATGATCCAGTCACCTCTAAAATACCGTGCTGGGAATTGAGTTTCAACATGAGCTTTGGCGGTGGCAAACATTCCACTCTTACCAGATACAGAGTTAAAAGCAAGAAAGCCTGCAAACCTGGCCCCTTCCCACTCCCCCAGGCATTAGGGAATCCTCTCTGGACCTTTCTCTGCTCTCTCCAACTCAGGCCCAGCCTCTGCAGCCTGCGGTGCACACGCTTAAGAAAAGGATTGGCGCCCATGTGGGGAAACTGCTGAGAATCAGCCCTTCTTCCCACGGAAATCACATATTGGCTGATGCTCCGGGATGTGCTTTGTGCTGCGAGGTGAAGGCTCATTTTTTTCTCTTTCTCTGCAGAACATTCCCTTCTCAGGGTGGCACAGCGAGAAAATAATGTCCTAAATAAAAGTGGAGAAAGCCCGGGGCAAGGAGATGTCAGCAAGAGCGCCATTTCCCTATGTCACCAGCAGGGGGCTCCGACGACAAACGTTCGGGCGGAGCGGCGACGCCGGGACATTATGCAACGGTGAGCGCGCAGCCTCCGGGCCCGGGATGCTGACGCAGGCCTGAGTCGGGAAGACGGGCACATCTGGGGCCCAAGTGGCCCATTTCCCCAGAGGGAAGGACGGCCTCCTAGGAATCGACATCCTTCCCATGAAACCCTGGAAACCGCTTAGTTGCTTTTCTGG
>NW_007754840.1:0-314 GCF_000696425.1 Galeopterus variegatus | reverse complement strand
TTCTCCTCTGGTTGATTGGTTCTCCTCTAATGACCGAGAAAACTGAGCTCCCATTGACATCTACGCCCTTTGACAGAAAAGCTGCCATAAAATAGAAAGAACACTGAAGCTTCCGGACTCACGCTTGCTGCTTTGGTCCACTGCAACCCAAACGCGTGGCCTGAGCTTAAATTCAAATCGCCTTTTCCTAAGGGTTTCATTTTCCCTGTTCTTGTGAGTTCCTTTTTAAATGATCTGCATCTGTATATTCCAAGTGAAAACACTTTTTTAGCAAACTGAAATATTTTATTTTAAACTGAGAAATATGGTTTAAT
>NW_007754839.1:7082-7795 GCF_000696425.1 Galeopterus variegatus | reverse complement strand
TTGTTCTATAGGATCTAGAGCTTGAGAGTTATTACCCTTTGGTGGTGTTCTTTCTTGATTTCTCATGTTTCTGGTATCTTTCCTTTGATATTTAGTCATCGTGGCAGGGGATTTCATGGTCCACTGGTTTGACACTATTGTCTGGCTAGGATGCTGCTGGGGCTGCCAATTTGGTACGGCTGCCTCAGTGTCTGTTCAGTTGCCCACTAGTGCCTTGGTGCATGGTTACCTCAGTTTTAAGCCTCTCCGGGGAGGTGCCTCTCTGGTCAGCATGCACTTGGCTGGGCTGGGAATGGAGTTGGGTGGCAGCAGCAAGGCCTATCTGCTGGGTTGTGCACTGGCACCACAGGGCGTGTGGTTTCTGCAGATCTTGGGCTTCTCCAGTTGGGCGCCTGTCTGATCGGTGTGCACTCAGCTGGGCTGGGGATGGAATTGGGTGGCGGTGTTGAGGCCTACCTGCTAGGTTGCATGCTGGCACTGCAGGGCATGTAGTCTCCACAGATCTTGGGTCTCTCTGGCTGGGCACCTCTCTGATTGGTGCAGACTCAGCTGGGCTGGGGATGGAGTCCAGGTCAAATTTATAGACACAGAAAGTAGCACAGGAGTTATCAGGAGGTGAGGGGAGAGAGAACTGGGGAGTTATTATACAAGAGGTACAGAGTTTCTGTTTGTGATGATGACAAAGTTCTGGAAATGGAAAGTGGGTGATGTTG
>NW_007754839.1:4511-6272 GCF_000696425.1 Galeopterus variegatus | reverse complement strand
AGCTGGGCTGGGGATGGAGTCCAGGTCAAATTTATAGACACAGAAAGTAGCACAGGAGTTATCAGGAGGTGAGGGGAGAGAGAACTGGGGAGTTATTATACAAGAGGTACAGAGTTTCTGTTTGTGATGATGACAAAGTTCTGGAAATGGAAAGTGGGTGATGTTGTACAACATTGTGAAAGAAATTAATGCCACAGAATTGTATACTTAAAAATGATCAAAATGGCAAATTTTATGTATGTATATTTTACCACAATAAAAGATATTAAAAAACTTAGAAGTGACCATATTAAAAAACTTAAGATGTATGGGTGACATTTTTCTAGTCAGTTTCAGGACTCAAGGGTTAGAATTATGAGTTTGCAGTGTGCTGTGGGGAAAATGAGAAGCAAGGAGGTAGAGTCAACAGGAATAGGCTCTCTCAAAGAAGTTTGGCTGTGAGGAGAAAGATAGGTAGAGTGGTAGCCACAGGGGTAATGCAGAGTCAAGAGAGTTTCCTGAAGACACATGGAAAGATTTGGTCATATTTATGTGCTGAACAAAAGCCAGCAAAAAGGGAGAGATTGGTTATATAGCAGAAAGAGGGAGTTGATAGAAAAAGTTCCTGAAGAAGTAAACAGGAAAATGGAGGGAAGGAAGTGAGGCTCAGTGGGAATGAAGGTGATTGGTAGATTGAGTAGAAGGTGGAGAAAGTTGACACTAAAAGCATTTATTTTCTCTGTGAAGCAGCAGGTAAGGCGTTAATAAGGATAAGTCACACAGCACTGAAGAGAGGATAAGGGTTTGAAATAGCCACTGAGAGAGTGCTGATCAAGAATATGAAAAGTAATGCTGTCCATTCTTGACAGCAAGGAACATGAGAATCATACACTTTTAATGTGATTGTACAATTTTTCTTCATTTGTGGTCAGCACCATGGGGAAGAAATGGAGAAGGTGAGTTATTGACTTCACTCTGTGTTTAGAGTTTTTTAGGGCAGGGGCCATAGGACACATGGACAAGGATGTTGAAATTCAATTTGAGAATAGGAGTTACCAAAGGCTGAGGGGAAAGAGAACTGATTAAACTGTTCTTTAATCAGAGAACAGTTTAAATGACTGGGGTCCAGTCTGATTAGAGAAAAAAATCAAGTGGGAAGGAAAACAGACTAGTTATTGGAAGTTTCCAGCGACTAAACCAGTGGAATTCTTCTACTTCTTATGGAACTGATGTGGAACAACCTCAGGCCTTAGAAATCAGAAAGCCTTAGATTCAGCTCTGCCATGAACCAGCTCCATTGAACGAGTCATCTCATGTCATTAGACCTCAGTTTCCTGGAGTGGGATCACATGACACCTGAGGCTCCTCCCAGTTCTAACATTCTGTGACTACATGTCAGGAGATTCATCCGATTAGTAATTTTCATAGGCCTCTGGAGCGGGAAACCTTTTATGTGGAATTTTCTTAGAATAGAAGTTTCATTTCCAAAGACTTTGGCCCTTTACACATTGTCAGAGGAAGATGTAATCCTTACATGAGGAAATAAGAGAACATCAGAGTGCAAGTTTCCAAGACATTTACTCCACTTCTGCTCCTCAGTGTTGACTCTTCTGTCACATGAGTCACCTCGGGAAATGTTAGCTTCCTTCATTAGGACACAGCCCCTACATCCTGCTTTTCTTTTTCCCTTGCTTCTCTTCTTCACACTACTTGGCAATGGTCTGTCCTTTAACATGTTATTGAATAAATCAGAAGATATTTATCAAGGGCTCCATGAGATGC
>NW_007754839.1:0-261 GCF_000696425.1 Galeopterus variegatus | reverse complement strand
CATGGAGATGGGGAGACTGTGGTTTTCCAGCATCCTTGAGAGATTAGTTCGATACCTGGCTCCTGCTAAAAGAAGGGAGATTGACTTGGGTTGAACCATAGGAGAACTACAAGGATAATTATAAACCCTTAAACCATGTTACAGTTTGAAACAGTTTGAAGGACCTGGAATTGTAAACATGAGACAATAGCTGAGGGGTGTGTGATAGGTTATCTTCAGACAGTTGAAGTGTGTTAAATGGAGGGAGGACATATCTTGTGA
>NW_007754838.1:6627-8206 GCF_000696425.1 Galeopterus variegatus | reverse complement strand
AGGGTTGCGATCCCGTTACCGGTCAGTAAAAAAGACAAAAAGGAAAAAAAAAAAAAGTAATCACCAATGTGATAGTATTAAAAGGTGGAGCCTATAAGCGGTAATGAAGTCATGAGGGTGGAGCCCCCATGGATTAGATTAGGGCCCTAAGAAAAGGGCCTGAGGGAGTGGATTTGCTCTGTTGCCCTTCCACCATGTGAGGACACAGCATTAGCTTCCTCCAGAGGTTGCAGCAGTAAGGCATCATATTAGAGTCAAGGACCAGGCCCTTACCAGATGCCAAGCTTGCTGGTGCCTTGATTGTGAACTTCCCAGTCTCCAGAACTGTGAGAAATAAATTTCTATTGTTTATAAATTATCCAGCCTGTGACATTTTGTTATAGCAGCACAAATGGACTAAGGCACTACCTCACATGAGTAAGCCCAATTCCTCTGAGCTTGTTTCCTTATGTAAAATGAAAATGAATATAATATCCCTTCTATCACCTTTCACATTATTCTTATAATGATTAATAATAAAATAATGTTCCATGTAAAAAAAAAAGTATGGTTGGGTGTAAAGTATTAACAACCTGCTTCCCCCACCCTATCCTCTTTCTGGAAAATTCCACTCCTCTGAGGGAGCTTCTGTTAACTGACTTCTATTCTTCCAAACACATCAGTGTCCTAGAGAGAAGAAATTAAGCCATGATTGAGTCATAACTGAATCATAACCAAAGAATGCCGCATATAAAATCTTGGAGTAATATTCCAAGATGGTGAAAATGGAAAGAAGCTTATAAACTATGATCACAAATGCACTGTCCTTCACTTTGGTCTTTGCTGTTTTACGTACTTTTATACTTTATAATATACAGTAGTCCTGTCTCAGGGTCTTAATATCTGAAATAGCTGCATGATACTTCATTGTATGAATATATCAAAATGTATTTAACTACCTATTGTTGTACACCAGGGTAGATTCAAGGTTGGATAGATATTATGAGAGGCCTTCCATAAAAACCTTAAACTCAAGTCTACCCTTAGAACTGAGAAACCAGGACCCCTGCCCCAACCCCCACTTCAGAGGGCTTCTTCTCTGGTCCTGTTCTAGAGAAGAGTAGGAGGAAGCCCCAGAACTGAGGAGATATGCCCACCCAGAACCTACATACTCTGCTTTAGATCATTTTCTGAGTATCCGGAACGGGAGACTTTCCTGCCCAAGCAGCCCTGAGCCTGCTTCCAGGGACTGAAAGGGCCTCTTACCTAGGTCTGTCCTTTCTCAGAGTGAATTGCAAGTGCGCACCCAAGGTTTGTGAGATGGCCAAGGGAGGTTATTTGAAGGTAAATGTAGGTGAATGGAGTTTAAATGCACAGACTTAAATTGTCCACACAGACATTGTAAGGCTCATTCTGATGTAGGATTACAGTAGGGTGGGACAAGAAAAAAGGCCCCCTGACACTGGCAGCTTTCCTTTATTCTCTTGTCCTGGACCCTATAGATCTAGGAGCTCACTTGCTTTCACAAACAGGGTCTAAGAGTTTTTGTTTCCTGAAATCTTGCCATCACTTGATATTATAATTTCTTTTCATCTTTTCC
>NW_007754838.1:5425-5907 GCF_000696425.1 Galeopterus variegatus | reverse complement strand
GAGTTTTTGTTTCCTGAAATCTTGCCATCACTTGATATTATAATTTCTTTTCATCTTTTCCACTCCAAGAGTTCAAATATTCATGAATCATTTTTATTTTAATTTTCATTTATTGGTTCATATTTTCACATACTGATCGGCTATTTCAATTTTTTCTAATATACTGCTTATTTTTATTGTGCATATTGAAAATCAAATTAATAGTCACTAATCTGTTCTCTCTATATATAATTTTGTCATTTTGAGACTTTTATGTTAATTGTTACAGAATGTGACCTTTGAGATTGGCTTTTTTCACTCAGCAAAATGCCCTTGAGATTCTTCCAAGTTGTCACACAAAGCAATAGTTTCTTCCTTTTTATTGTTGAGTAGTATTCCATGGTGTGCATGCACAACAGAATAACCATTTATCAACTGAAGGGCATTTTTCATGTTTCCAGTTTTTGATGATTACAAGTAAAGCTACTATGAATATTAGTATG
>NW_007754838.1:3565-4657 GCF_000696425.1 Galeopterus variegatus | reverse complement strand
AACTATTTGAGCCTGGTGCTTTTTTCAGTGTAACTCTTTGGCCAGCCTCTCAGTTTCTTTCATTTTCAGGCTGTCTTTTTCTGCCAGAATTAATTTTGACTAGAAAGCTGTCAATTTCAAACAGGTTTTCAAACTAATTCGCTAGTTTTAAGACATTGCAGAAAATGAAATGTGATCTGTATTACTTCCAAGGTTATAAGTTTATTGAAGCTTTTTAATATTCAAATATATGGTCAAGTTTTATAAATATTCTATCTTTGCTTAAAAATAAATTATCTGATTTTAAGCTATCCACACATACAAGCACACCGTATATTCATAAATGAATATATGAAATGTACCTCAGTAATTGTACAAGGCAGATCCTCTACCTCTTCACAGTGGTTTAGTTATGCTTTTATGTCTTCATTAATAGTATATTAATGAACTGATATAGTCTAAGAAAATGAATTAAAATTGTGTATTACAATTGTGTTTTTTCAATTTCTCCCATTTCTTGAAGTATTTTGTTTGATGTATTTTGATACTATAATTTAATGCCAAAAGATTATTTCTGTAATATCTTCAGTGTAACATTTAATCCTTGTCAGTATAAAGTGACTCTTTTAAAAAAATAGATTTTATTATGTATATTTGAAGTTTACAACATGACGTTATGGGATACAGATATATAGATAGTAAAATGGTTACAATACTGAAGCATACTAATCCATTGTCACACAGTTACTTTTTTGTATGTGACAATCTTCAAAAAAAAATCAAGTATACTGAGATAGAGAACAAAACAGTGGTTACCATGGCCAGGGGTGAAGAGATAAAATGGGCAGATGAAGGACAAAGGATACAAAGGAGTAGATAAGTAAGTAAGATGAACAAGTTTAGAGATTAATGTATAATATGAGGACTACAGTTAATAAAATTGTCTTATATTAGGGGGTTTTGTTAAAATGACTTCCTTACTTCTATTTTAACTTTTCCTGATATCATGCACCCCAATCTCTTTTTTGGCACTTATCTTGGTGCAAATGTGCCCATCCTTTTATATCTTCTCTAATTAATTTTGTTTTGGATTTGATTCTTGAATGTACAGCA
>NW_007754838.1:0-1681 GCF_000696425.1 Galeopterus variegatus | reverse complement strand
CCATCTGGACTCCTAACAAAGATATGTAGCAAGGGCATAATGTCTGTACCTCAGTTTCCTCCTCTGTAAAACATGGATAATAGTAACACCTAATTAATGGAAGTCTTCTGAGATTTTAATGAACCTGTAGGAGTCAGACATTTAGAAGAGTTCATGGTATACAGTAAGTACATGTTAGCTTTTATTAGCATTTAAGTTATTACTAGCTCATTTTTCATCATATATTCTACTTTTTACTGTTTCTAATGTGCTTTTAATTTTTGTAACTGGTTTATTTTATTATCTTCAATTTATTTCCTCAGCTCTCCCACCTCACTTTTCAATTTGTNCTTTCACTTCATCCTTGTCTCATCCTCCCTGCTCCCTAGCTCCTGTTTTTCGAGTCACCTTCAAAATACTCTCTCTACACCAAAATCCTTGTCTCAGGCTCTGCTTTGAAGAAACCCAAATTAATAGATATATCTATACAGTTGGTCTTTAAAACTTTTTCCTGTATTGCTCTGCAATATGGAATTTAACCCCAAATAATACCCCCTAACTTTCTGATAGCCTATTTTTTCACAAGTTTTTATGATTTAGAATATTGTTACTTTGATAACTTAGGATCAAATAAATTCAAATATTCACATAAATATGCATCCTGCTTGAGATTTAGAGTTATTTATGACCTTGTGGCATGCAAGCAAAGAATTTTCTTCTTTTTTTAATAGTTTTTATAAAAGACATAGGAAAAGCTTCCTATGTCTGGAAACTTTAGAAACCTTTAGTAATTGAAGCAAAAGAATTAGATGGTCTAAACATTCAGCAATAAAAGCAGAAGGGAATTCACCCTTTCTTCCTCATTATCTTGAACTGTATAATCAGGGAGAAGGGCTACATGAAAAAGCAACATCTACACATAGGTATAAACCACATTTTAATAATTAGTTTCAAACTTCCCCTCCATTTAATTTTAACTAGAACTATAAACAAATACAGCTAGTTGCAAATTTATCTACTTTTCTTTCCTTTGAAAATGCATTTATGATTGATATTTGCTACTCTTTAGTAAAGTATGACAGGAAGAAATGTTAAAATAACTTCTCGTATATACACTATAGACGGTGATTTAGGAGAACAAAGTATTCTCAACTAACATTCTGTTTTGAGTATTAGTATTACATGATGTTGAGTATATTTAATTTTCTGGCTATAAAAATGATACTAAATTTTAAAAACTGATCCCTATTTGGTTCACCCACTAATACTAGAATTTATTTATATAATGTTTNTGAGTGAGACCATTCTAGATCACTCAACTACCAGGGGACATGCAGCTGCAGGCAGATGCATGAGAGCCCAGAGAAATCAGTCAAATTGTTCAGACCAAAGAATGGCTCAGGCTACACACAGAATCATGAGCTAAGTAAAGGGCTATTGTTTAAGTCACTAGATTTTAGGGTGACTTGTTTCATAGCAAAAGCCAACTGATACAGATTGGTCAACAGAATTTATAACTAGGATTTTGTCCCCTGTAATCTTTCATCAGTGTTATATCCTCAGAATACTTCCATGGTTAAGAATGATTTTCTGTTGCTTTTATTCATGGATGATAATTTAGCTAGTTATTAAGTTTTTGGATCACAATTTTTTAACCTCAGAAATCTACAGAAATGATCCACTGTCTCTTGACACTAGCTAT
>NW_007754837.1:7335-7795 GCF_000696425.1 Galeopterus variegatus | reverse complement strand
CTCTCTCTCTCTCTCTCTCTCTCTCTCTCTCTCTCTCTCTCTCCCTCCCTCCCTCCCCCCCCAAGCCCCAGGACCTCTGCACTTAACTTGGTGGTCTCAGGGGAGTCAAACTTCTTACATGAAGGATAGTACATTAGTTTCCTAGGGCTTCTGTAACAAAGTACCACAAACTAAGTGGCTTAAATAACAGAAATGTATTTTCTCACATTTCTGGAATTTAGAAGTCTGAAATCAAGGTTCTGACAGATTCGGTTCCTGGTGAAGACTTTCTTCCTGCCTTGCAGACAGCCACCTGGAAGTCTTTCAGGAAGTCTGGCTTGCAGACAGCCACCTCCACCTTCTCGCTATGTCCTCACAAGGTCTTTCCCGGGTGCATGTGTGCAGAGAGAGAGAGAGAAAGCTCTGGTGTCTTTTTTTCTCCTTTTTTTTTTTTTTTTTTTTTTTTTTTTTTTTTTTTTTT
>NW_007754837.1:3745-6367 GCF_000696425.1 Galeopterus variegatus | reverse complement strand
TTTTTTTTTTCCTCCTTTTTTTTTTTTTTTTTTTGTCTTTTTGTCTTTTTTACTGACCGGTAACGGGATCGCAACCCTCAGTATCGCGCCTGTACCGGGGACCAGCAACGGGATCGCAACCCCCGGTGTCGCGCCCGCACCGCGCTCAACCAGTGAGCAGGAACCGGTCTCCACATGGGATCCCAACCCTCGGCAGGAGCACCACCACGCTCCCAAGCTGTGCACTCTCCAGTGCGCCACCAGCCGCCCTGTGTCTTTTCTTATAAGGAGACTAATCCTATTAGATCAGGACCCACCTTTATGATCTCAGCCTTAATTACCTCCTTGGAAGCCCCATCCTCAAATACAACCACACTGGGGGTCAGGGCTTCAACAGATGAGTTTTGATACAAACATTCCATCTCTAACAGCGAACATGGTCAGGATCTAATGCATATGCCCTTGGCATTTGCACACCAAGTCTTGCACACCAACTCTGGATACCGGAGATCACTCAGCCCATGCTCAGGATGGGTGGAAGTGCTGGGGAGTTAACATTCCCTCCAAGCAGCCCTCCACCAATAAGTGGTGGGAGTTGGTGCATAAATACCCCAGATCCCTTGCTCCTCAGGTAGTATCTACATTGACTTTACTTTCTGCCCTGTTTCATTTCACCACTTCCCTTCCAGTGTTTTCTACGACTATCCCCCTAACAAAGTACTTACACTTGAACCCTGTCTCCATGCCTGCTTCTTGGGGAACCCAACCAAAGTCAATGAGGAAAGAAAGAACAGAAATAACCATTACCTAAAATGATTTGTCTTGGAAAGCCAGGACAGACCCAGGGGGAAAGAGTACAACTTCTGGCACATAGTAGGTACTCAATAAATCTTTTGTAGAATGCATGACCAAATTCCTCCTTTGTGCTCCAGATATTGATGAATGTGAACCACCCTATACTGTACGTTGTGGATTAAATGCTGAATGTCAGAATCTCGAAGGAAGTTTCTACTGTTACTGTGTCCCTGGATATACACTCCTTTCTGGGGATACACAATTCCACAATCCCAACGAGAACACTTGTCAGGGTAAGAAAATTCTTATCTTCTTGCCTCTTTTTCTCTAACACCAGAAAAGATGTCCTTGTTGTGGGGCCAGGATATGCTTCTATTTAATTTTTTTTTTTAATCACAATTGACTATACATATTTTGGGGATTCAATGTTGACATATGTTGATCGAATCAATATTACTAGTATGCATACTGTTACAAAATGTACTTACTCTTAATGCCCCTTGTTCAATCTCTCCCCATCCCCCTCTCCCTCCTAGCTCTCACCACTGATAACCGTAGGTTTCTTCTCTCCCTCTGAAAGAGTACTGGTTATTCTATTGATTTGTTGCCTAGATGATCTGTCCAATGCTGAAAAGTGTGTTCAGGTCCCCAAATATTATCATAGAGCAGATGATTCTTCCATCGCTCTGGAATGGGCTTTGTGGAGAGAGACATCCTCTTTTCTTTGGTCTCTGCTGGTGACTCTCCTTACGTCTTTTGTGATGTCTAGCCACTTTTGTGGCAGCCATGGTTACTGTGGTGACTGTGGTGGGCCACCCACATGGAGGTGATGTTTTTGGCATGCTCCTTGGCACTGGCAGTGTGCCTGGCAGTGGGTGGGGGGTCCATTCCCTGGCTTGGTGCCCCAGGGTCCTGGATTGGGCCCTGAGGCACTGGCGGTGTGCCTGGATGTGGGTGGGGGAGTCTAGTCACCACTCCATGCCTCAGGTCCCCCAGCAGACTCTGAGGCACTGGTGGTATGCCCGGCCAGAAATAATTTTTTGTCTTTTGCTTACTTTTAAAATGGGGGAACTTCCTGTGGGAACCAGTACTTGAGCTGTGTGGTTGAGCTAAATTGCTGCTTTACTGCTGTTTCTATAGGGAAGACTTTTTGTGCAGCTCAGGGTTTAATGGTTGACCTTATAGGTATTTCTGGCTCTCCAGAGACTCGGTGCACCTGAGTTATGTAGAAACTCTGATCTGGGCCTGAGTTGTTCATCAAACTGCACCCCATGCAGTCTCCATTTCCGACCAGTCTCCTCTGAGTGGTCCTGCACTGATTGGGGGGCAGATCAGCTGTCCTTGCTGTGTTCCAGTGTTCTCCCAGTGGGCCTGTCTCCCCCACCGCCCATGCTGCAAATGCTTCCCATGGGACAGGCCCTGTGCCAGTCCCTTGTGATGACTCACTGGCCTCTGAATGGCTCCCCTTTTTAGCTGTTCTGGCTCCTCACTTCTGCATGGGTCCACACCCTATTAGTGGTCTTGCTGTCCTGGAGGCCACTAAGGCCCTCTTCTCCCCTGCCACCTCCAAGCAACTCCATCGAAAGGTACAGCTGTGGCTTCTGCTGGCTCCTGCTCCATGTGCTCAGCAGCTCCAGCCTCAAAGTGGATGTGGCCCAAAATGCTCTGAGCAGCTTTTTCTTTCTCTCATTGTGGCTTCTCCCACCTCATGAACTCTGTAGGTCTCTCCTCCTCTTCCCCTGAGCTCCAGTGGCCCCCAGCTTGGCTGTTGTTACATTTTTATAGTTGCAGATTGGTTGATTTGTGGGAAAGAGTGACTCTGGGGACTATCTATTCTGCCATCTTGAC
>NW_007754837.1:0-285 GCF_000696425.1 Galeopterus variegatus | reverse complement strand
TTTTTTTTGTCTTTTTGTCTTTTTTACTGACCGGTAACGGGATCGCAACCCTCAGTATCGCACCCGTACCGGGGACCGGCAACGGGATCGCAACCCCCGGTGTCGTGCCCGCACCGCACTCAGCCAGTGAGCGGGAACAGGTCTCCACATGGGATCCCAACCCTCGGCAGGAGCGCCACCGCGCTCCCAAGCTGCGCACTCTCCAGTGCGCCACCAGCCGCCCCGTGTCTTTTCTTATAAGGAGACTAATCCTATTAGATCAGGACCCACCTTTATGATCTCAGC
>NW_007754836.1:4236-7795 GCF_000696425.1 Galeopterus variegatus | reverse complement strand
AAAACCACGCATTATAACTGCAAACATTTTCAGTTTATATGTCATAGTAGGATGCCCTCATGCTGTTTATAATTCCATATACTCACTCAATCCATGTTTTGGACTTCACACTTTGGAACCCTTTTCTTGTCACTCCACTAGCATGATTGTTATGATCTCCGATCCTGGTAATTTTCGGCTAATAGAGCTGCGTTGAAAGAATTCCTGCTGTTTTTCCCACGAAGGAAATGACATGCATATGTTGGTGATAAGAATGGTCTCTTATTTTCTCCCATTTCCAGCTTCTCAGTTTGTCTTTTAACATAATTTTATGATTTTATATAAACTAGATGTCAATATATATAAAAAAAAAACTAAACGTATGCCTGAATTAAAATTGTAAAGAAGTCATGAGAAGGCCAAAGGAATATGCATTATTAAAAAAAAATCTGTGAGAGGAGCTGAAATGGTCAGATTTAGGCGAAATGTCTGAACAAATTCTGTAGGGATTGTTAAAGAGTTATTATTTAGGTAAAGTTTCAAATTCAAATCAAGATTGACCAGCAAGATGTGTGTGGGTGGGTGGGGGGAATGAAGTACTTAAGAATAACAGTGATTCAGGTATATACTTCTGTTATAGAAATAAGTTACAATATGATAGGATCAATGAAGTCCTAAAAATACTGGCCTCAGTCCTGGTAATAATGACTTCTTTGCCACAGTGTTTTCTAGACCATTTTTTAAAGAAAAGCTCCAATAATACAAAATATATGGTAAACCACTTTATTATAGCATGATTTTGATAGATGCAGTAGATTGACAACATGGCTATTTTTAAAGTGTATGAATCAAACAACTATTAGTCCCTCTTAAAGTATAAAAATTGCCCTAGAAATTAAAAGGAATTTGGTCATCTAAAGTATGTAAACAAACCAAATTTTTCAAGTCTCAGGAACATTACAATTAGTTTTGTTTTAAAGCCAGTGAAGGGCCAATTCTGTAACCTGACTGGTATAATAATTTCTATTTTCAATTCTATTAACACAAATTTAAAACTACCGAAAATGAATTATCTTTCAGAAATTCATGCAAATGACTTCCTGAAATGGGTCATTAAATATTTGCCTTTTATCAGAATACATTTAATTTACCCACTTATGTTACAGCATTGAGACAGAGAAAAGTAGAAAAGCAAGAAGTGTTTTTTCATATGAGAGAAGTGGCCAGGTATCCCTGGCCCTTATATATAACACAGTGTATTTGGACATATAGAAAAGCTATTATTTTAAACAAGGAAATATCACTGTCTTTTCACTGTTTCTGCAGAGCTTCATGTAACTGCAAAGCAAGAATAAGTAGGTCTTCCCTGCTACACCATACAGGCCGACGTTTATGATTCAACTTTCATCCCCTCAGACTTTGCTACATCATTTTTAGCTTTTTATGCAATTATAGATATATACTAAAAAAGGGTCTGAATTGAAGAGTAAATCTTGATGAGTTTCTACCAAGTCATGACAATGTGTGACTAGTAGCAAAAGAACATGAACATCGCCAGCACCCAGAAACTTCCTCCAGGTCCCTTCTCATCCTTACTGCCCCAGTGGTGAGCCACTCATTGACTTCCAACTCCATAGATTAATTTTGCCTGTTTATGAACATGGAGACATACAGTCTGTTATGCTCTGTGTTCACTTTGTTTTGTGAGGTCCATCCACATTCCTGAGTGTTAGAAAAGCCCCTGCAATCTCTTTGGGATTCACTGTGTGAACATACTCAAAGTTCTTAACCCATTTCACTCTTGATGGGCCTTGATGTACATTCATCTGAGGACAACTTTGTATAATGTTGCTATAACATCCCTGTATGAGAACACGTGAATGCACTTGAGAATTGCAGGAAGTGCAGAACTAGGTCTTAGATTATGAATAATTCAGGTATAGTAGACATTGTCAAGGAGTCTTCATGTCTATATTCTCCCCAGCTGAGCACGTGAGTTCTAGTGGTTTCACTTCAGTGTTACCACTTGGCATTGTCAGCCTCTTTCACATTAGTCATTCTGTTGTCTGCATAGCTATTTTGCATTGTCGTTTTCATTTTTACTTCCATGATGATTAAAAAAGTTGAGTAACTTGTCAAACAGCTATCGGCCATTAGGATATATTCCTTTATGAATTGCCTGCTTAAGACTTTTGCCTATTTCTTTAAGGTTTTCTGAGTGTTTCTTATTCATTGTAGATTTGTTTTTATATTATTTGGATGCAAGTCCTTCATTAGGTATCTGTGTTGCAAATACTTTCTTCTCCCACTGAGGGTGTGTGTGTGTGTGTGTGCGCGCGCGCATGTGTGTGTATTTTCTCTCTCACCGACGTCTTTTGAGGAAAAGTAATTCTTTGTCTTAAAGTAAGCCAAAGGTTAAATCTTCTAAAATTTTTGTTGTTTTTCATTTTATATTTAGGTATGCAATTCAACTACATTATTTAGCATAGTATGAGGTGGAGATTGTAAAGTCTTTGTGCACTTTATTGATTCAGCATGACTGATTGAGAAGATAGTCTGTTACCATTTCAAATTTAACTTTGCACTGATTTTGCTTTTTAAAAATATATTATATAGACTTATGTCTGTATATTTTTTATTCATTTGATATCATTTTATTAAATAATTTTTAGCTTCTCTTAAGTTGATTTACACAAATTAAAGAAGTTAAAGTTTGCAAATGATAGAAAAAATAGAAATGTTTACTGATTTCTCTAAAAGTCACTAAAAATAAAGCAAAAATCATAAAATGTAAATTTAAAATGTTATAAAAAGTCAAATTATAAAAATGGCTATGCAGATGTGGGGAAAATAAGATAATTTAGTCAGGCTCCCTTGACGTTTCTTGTAAACAAGTGGCATGGGTGGAGTTGGTGTGCATGTGTACCCACGTATCTTTCTAGTTAATTGCTTTTATGCGTTCTTGAGTTTGTGAAGCAGGCTGGGGCAGAGAGCTAGTGTCTAAAAATAGAGTATGTTTACTCTGCTGGCAGCTTCTCAGTTTCAGTTTCTCTGTGGACTTTGCTGGTAGTAGTTGAGTTTCTGAGTTTCAGCTTTGTACTGCTTAGCTCATAGTGTTGTGTGTGCTGAATAAAGACTATTCCTACTTCAGCCAAGTCTCCAAGGACCATTTTGTCCAGGTACATAGTTCGTAGACCTGCATGTGAAGGGTTTGTGAGCAGGCTCTAGGGGTCTGTGAGCTCCAGATCCCAGCTCTAGGTTTACAATTGGTGTAGCCAGAACAGGATTCTGAGCAGGTATAGAAGCCAAGAAGCCCTTGGAGAAGGAGGAAATGTGGCTACTTTTGAACATGTTGTGCCCCGTGGCCACTTTCTTGTTGACAGGGATCTGGTTGCTGCTCGCTGTAATGCAAAGCAGCATAGACTCAGGCACTGAAGTGGAAAGCCCCTTGGGAGGGGGAGGAAATGTGGCTGTCTTTGAGCATGTGGTGCCCAATGGCCTCTTTTCTGCTGACTGGAGCCTGGCTGCTGCTCCCTCTGCTGCAAGTTGATCAAGATTTGAAGTGGAAAGCAGAGTTGTT
>NW_007754836.1:0-3341 GCF_000696425.1 Galeopterus variegatus | reverse complement strand
CTAGCTGTAAGCAGATGTGGCTTGACTTGCTTGCAGCAGGGGTTGATAGCAAGAAAACTGATGGGCAGCCAAATGCAGTTCTGTTTGCCTTGTGGCAACAATTGCGCCCTGATCAGCGTCGGTTTGCCTTGTGGCAGCAATTGTGCCCTGAACAGCATTTTGCTAAATGTCAGGAAACAGGTAACAAGGTACATTCAGTGGATTTAAATGATTTTTTGATTGCTCCTGAGGAGACAGATGAACTGTTCCATTCTAATTAGGGATCAGTCCAAGGTGCTCATCTTTTGGGTGCAGGCAAGGACCGGAGGCCTCATGTTGAATTGGCAGTGATGAAGCTGATGCTCTGGCTAACATAAGGTGGCTGGAGAGAGCTTCAGCAGCTGATGTGGCTGGGGGGCTGCAAGACCAGGTGGTTGATGGCTTGCTGGGTGCCACATAAACCCAAGAAAAAGTGCCTCTGATGGGCACATGTGCTCCTGATGAGCTGATGAGTGCCCCTAATGGGCAGATAACTCATGTGAGAGTGCCCCTGACATGGTAGCAGGTGGACCTTGTGAGACCACTGCCATAGTCAGAGAGTTACTGGTTTTCTGTTTGTACGGGCATGTGGGGTCCAAACCAGGTAAAATACCTATTTCTGCAACCATCCTTTTTCAGGATGGCAAACTGGCATGTATCTTACCAGAGGGGTGAGAACTTCCCCTATTGGTACCAATAACCCTTCTATCTTTTTGCCTATAGTGTTCTGGCTGCAGGCACTGCACTATAGTCAACTGTATACATGCATACATTGGTGTGATCATCTACTGAATGTGCACTGAACTTTACATCAGCATGACTACAAGATTCCCATGGAAAATCACAGCAATGATGACTACTAACGGGACATGCAACCAAAGGACAGAACTACAGGACAAGGCTTAAGGACAAGCCTTAAGCCATATTGAACAGACAATAAGTTGTATAAATAAAAGTGTCATTTATCCTCATTAAGGGAACATCACGGGAGAATTTTAATGTGTAGATTTTATGGTGAGGGACCCTGAAAGGGTGGATTGTGCGGAAAATAGTATAATTTAGTCAGGCTCCCTTGACATTTCTTGTAAACAAGTTGTTTGGGTGGAGTTGGTGTGCATGTGCACCCATGTATTTTTATAGTTAATTGCTTTTGTATGTTCTTGAGTTTGTGAAGCAGGCTGGTGGCAGAGAGCTCACATCTAAAAATAGAACATGTTTATTCTGCTGGAAGCTGCTCAGTTTCAGTTTGTCTGTGGACTTTGCCAGTAGGAGTTGAGTTTCTGAGTTTCTCGTTTGGATTGTTTAGCTCATAGTGTTGTGTGTGCTGAATAAAGACTATTCTACTTCAGCCAAAGCTCCAAGGACCACTTTGTCTGGGTAGCTAGCTCAAAGACCTGCATGTGAAGGGTTTGTGAATGGGCTCGAGGGATCTGTGAGCTTCAGACCCGGCTCTGGCTCTACAGCAGATAATATAATAACACAAAAGGTAACAATATGTCAGAAAAAAAAAAAGGAGAAAAGTGAAAGAAAGTGAGTCGAAATACCAGGTACCAATCAAGCTTTATTAAAGGAAAAGAATCTGCCAGGCTGCACTCAACATGGAGAGCAGCAGCTGCTGTCAGGGTGGGAGGGCTTATATAGGCTGTAAGGAAGGGTGATGTAATCAGGAAGCGGTTTGATGCTGGTGTGGAAGATGAGGCTGGCTAATGCAAACAGGTGGAAGGCTGCACCCATGCAGAAGTAGAGGAGTTTCTGTTTCTCAGAAACCAGGAGGTTTCTCATAAGGGAAAGGCTGGAGACCATTTTGTGCTCAGTGTGGAAAATGGTGCTGGTTGTGTCCAAGATGGCATCAGTCATGTCCAAGATCCATCAAAAAGTATATTACACATTTTGAGAAAAAATACTTATAATTTCCAATATTATGAGAATATCATTTTTACTTAGGGAATCTTAATATGCATTAATATCATAATAATAATAAAATTTATTATCATAGATATCATGAGAGCAACAATATATTGGATAATACTGTTTTAGAGTTTACTATGAGACAGCTGCTAGAATAAGGTCAGATCTTCTAACCTACAGATAAATTAAAATACCTAATCTTGAAAAAAATGCATGTATAAACCAAAAGAGCCTAATTAAAAAATGTTGAGATGTATATCTGCATGTATTTATGTATTTGTAAATATATAAAACATTATGTTATCTTCTGTGTGGACCAAAATATACACATTTAGGTAGTTGTAGCTATAAATATGAATAAAGGCAATGTCCACACAGACACGTGTGGAAAGAAGGAACTGCATATACATCCACATTTAGATTTATCTGGATGACACTGTAGCTATATAACAATATTTTAATTATGATTTAATTTGGGTCTCAATGGTTGTTACAAATAACAATTTGTTTAGTCATTTTAATGTACTACTCATATTTATAGGTGATATTTTAAGTCAGAAAATAATTTTTGACAATATGTGATGTAATCTCTAACATAAGGAGGTATCCTTAGAATATGAAGAACAAAATGGTTTTATTCCAAAAATATTATATATAGATGGTGTAGAGCTAGAGCTGGGGTCTGGAGCTCACAGACCCCTCGAGCCCATTCACAAACCTTTCACACGCAGGTCTTCAAGAGAGGTAACTGGACAGAAAGGTCCATGGAGCCTTGATTGAAGAAAGAGGAGTCTTTAGTAAGCACACACAACACTATGAGCCAAGCAGTCCACAGAGAAACTCAGAAACTCAACTGCTACTGGCAAAGTCCAAAGGAAAACTGAGCAGCTGCCAGCAGAGTAAACATGTTCTATTTTTAGATGAGAGCTCTGCCAGCCAGCTTCTGCTTCACATACTGAAGAGCACACAATAGCAATTAACTAAATAAAATGATACATGGGTACCATATGCACTGACTCCACCCACACACAACTTGTTTACAAAGAAATGTGCTGCATGACCCCCAACCATACCTAAGCCAAGGGAGCCTGACTAAATTCTCATATTTTCCCCACAGATGGTTAAATGGAAATATGTATGGTTGAGACATGGTTACTGGAATGTAAATTTCTTAGGTTAAAAAATTTTTGTATTTATTTTGGTGCCTGCTATTCACCATTCCTACAATACCTCCACTTTACACACAAGAGCTTGGAGGCTCACAGAGGTTTAGCAACAAGTAATTGACAGAGATCTGCCCCCCAGTCATTGTCCTTATTCTCTAGACCTCTGTATTTTGAAAGAACAAAAGGTTAAAAAAAAAAATTAAGGAAGGCTTAACAGTGGATAGTCCTGAAAGGTGAAGAGATGTTCCC
>NW_007754835.1:3976-8331 GCF_000696425.1 Galeopterus variegatus | reverse complement strand
TAACCCTTGGCTTGGTGTTGTCAGCACCATGCTCAGCCAGTGAGTGAACCAGCCATCCCTATATAGGATCTGAACTCATGGCCTTAGTGTTATCAGCACCGCACTCTACCGAGTGAGCCACAGGTTGGCCCAAAATAGTCTTTTTGAAATAACCCAGACAGACAAAAAAAAAAAAGAAAAAATTTCAAAAAATGAAGAAAATCTAAGAGAGGCAGCAGACAACCTTAAGCACACAAACATCTAAATCATGGGTGTTCCAGAAGGGGAGGAGAAAGGAAAAGGCACTGCAAATATATTCCATGAAATAGAATATATTTTCCATGAAATAGAATATATTTTCTATTTCATAGAATATAGGGGGTAACACAGACTTTCAGATCCAAGAGGCTCAAGATCCCCAAACAGATTTAATCCAAAATGATCCTCTTTGAGATACATTATAGTCAAACTGGCAAAGCTCAAAGACAGAGAGAAAATTCTAAAAGCAGCAAGAAAAATGCATCAAGTCACTTATAAAGGAGTCCCATTAGACTAACAGCAGACTTCTCAACAGAAGCTCTATAGGCCAGAAGAAAATGGGATGATATATTCAAAATAAAGAAAAAAACCTGCCTGCCCAGAATACTTTACTCAACAAGATTATCCTCCAGAAATGGGGGAGAAATAGAGTATTTCCTAGACAAACAAAAGCTGTGGGAGTCCATCAACACACGACCAGTACTGAAAAAAATCCTCAAGGGAGTCCTGCATCTAGAATCTGAAAAACAACAATCGCTACCACAAATACACAAGAAAGAACAAAACACACTGGTAGAACAAAAATGCAAATGAGTGAACTTTTTTAAGAGCAGAGAACAGAACTGAGGTTGCCAGGGGTGGAAAAGAAGAAGAGGGGGTAAGGGAGGAATTGGTAAAGGGCCATGAAAATCGATTACATTGCATAATGATGAATATACTAATTATCCTGATTTGAACATAAAAAAAAATACAAGTGAAAAGAGAAAGAAACTAAGTCTTACTACCTCAATAAACCAACAAACATCAAAGACAAACAATAAAAGGAAAAGAAAGGAACAAAAGATATTTAAAACATCCAAACCAAAATTGATAAAATGCCAAGAGTAAGACAATACCTTTCAATAACAACCCTAAATGTAAATGAGTTAAACTCACCACTGAAAAGACACAGACTGACTGAGTGGATTAAAAAGCTAGAACCTACTATATGCTGTCTTCAGGAGACTCAACTAACCTATAAAGACCTACACAGACTAAAAGTGAAAGGATGGAAAAAGATATACCATGCAAATAGAAACCAAAAACAAATAGAGGTAGGGCCGGCCCGGTGGCGCCCTGCTACAGTGCGCTGCTTGGGAGTGTGGTGGTGCTCCTGCCGAGGGTTCGGATCCCACATACAGACCGGCCGCTCACTGGCTGAGCGAGGTGCGGGGGCAGCGCCGAGGGTTGCGATCCCGTTGCCGGTCCTGGTCCGGTACGGGCGCGACACTGAGGGTTGCGATCCATTGCTGGTCACGAAAAAAGACAAAAAGGAAAAAAAAAATAGAGGTAGCTATTCTTATATTAAATAAAATAGACTTTAAACCAAAAACCATAAAAAGAGACACAGAAGGCCACTATATAATGATAAAGAGATCTATCCAATAAGATGACATAACAATCATAAATACATATGCTCCTAACACTGGAGTACCAGATATATAAAGCAAACACTATGAAACCTAAAGAAAGAGACAGACCCCATTATGATAATAGTCAGGGGCCTGAACACCCTTCACTCAGCATTGGACAGATCATCTAAGCAACAAATCAACAAAGAAACATAGGATTTAAGCTACACTGAAGACCAGTTGAACCTGGCAGATATCTATAGAATTGTTCATCTGACAACTACAGAATATGTATTCTTCTCATCAGCACTTGGAGCATTCTCCATGATAGGCCACCTGTCAGATCACAAAGTAAGTCTGAACAAATTTTTTTTTTAATTGAAATCATTTCAAGTATCTTTTCAGACCACAGATTAAAACTGGAAATCAATAACAAGCAAAACTCTGGAAATTATACAAATACATGGAAATTAAACTACAAGCTCTTGAATGACCTAAGGATCCAAGAAGAAATTAAACAGAAAATCAAAATATTTCTTGAAAGTAATGAAAATGAAGACACATCATACCAAAACCTGTGGGATACTGCAAAAGCAGTACTAAGAGGGAAGTTTATTGTGGGAAATGCTTACATCAAAAGAATAGAAATATTTCAAACAAGTAACTTAATGCTACACCTCAAAGAACTAGAAAAACAAGAACAATTCAATCCCAAAATTAGTTGACAGAAAGAAATAATTAAGATCAGAGAAGAACTAAATGAGATAGAGACCCAAAAAACAATACAAAAGATCAACAAAACCAAAAGTTATTTTTTGGATAAGACAAACAAAAAAAAGACAAACCATTAGCAAGGCTAACTAAAAAAAGAAGAGAGAGGACCCAATTAACAAAAATCAAGCATGAAAAAGGAGACATTACAACCAATACCACAGAAATAAGAAGAATCATTAGAGACTATTACAAACAACTATATGCCAACAGATTTGAAAACCTGGAAGAAATGGATAAATTTCTGGACACATATAAACTACTGAGACTGAACCAAGGAGAATGAGAAAACCTGACAGACCAGTAACAAGCAGTGAGATTGAAGCAGTAATCAGCAGTCTCCCAACAACAAAAAGCCCAGGACCAGATGCTTTTACTGATGAATTCTACCAAACCTTTAAAGAGGAATTAATACTAATTATCTTCCTACTGTCCCCAAAAATCAAAACAGAGGCCATTCTCTCAAACTCATTCTATGAGACCAGCAATACCCTAATACCAAAACCAGACAAAGATAGAACAAAAAAAGAAAACTACAGGCCAATATCTCTGATGAACATAGATGCAAAAATCCTCAACAAAATATTAGCAATCAGAATACAGCAACACATCAAAAAAATTGTACACCATGATCACGTGGGATTAATCCCAGAGAGGCAAGGATGGTTCAACATATGCAAGGCAATAAACATGATGCACCACATCAACAAAATCAAGGACAAAAACCATATGATTAACTCAATAGATGCAGAAAAAGCATTTGACAAAATTTAACATTGCTTCATGATAAAGACTCAGAAAATCAGGTATAGAAGGACATTACCTTAAAATAATAAAAGCTGTAGATGACAATCCCACTGCCAATATCATCCCAAATGAAGAAAAGCTAAAAGATTTTCCCTTAAGAACAGGAACAAGACATGATGCCAACTCTCGCCACTCCTATTTAATAACATAGTATTAGAAGTACTAGCCAGAGCAACCAGGCAAGAGAAAGAAATAAAGGGTATCCAGATTGGAAAAGACAAAGTCAAACCATCCCTGTTTGGAGAATAATGCTCCTCTATATAGAAAAAAACTCTACCAAGAAACCCTTAGGGTTGATAAACAATTTCAGTAAAGTCACAAGATACAAAAGATCAACATGCAAAAATTGGTAGCATCTGTATACTCCAAAAACAAAATAGCAGAAAGGGAAATCAAGAAAGCCAGCCCATTTTCAATCATCACCAAAAAGTAAAATACCTAGGAATCCATTTAACCAAAGAGGTGAAAGAGCTCTACAATGAGAACTACAAATCACTGCTGAAATAAATTAAAGAGGACAAAAAATGGTGGAAAGACATTCCATGCTCTTGGATTGGAAGCATAAACATTGTGAAAATATCCATACTACTCAAAGTGAACTACATATTCAATGCAATCCCCATCAAAATACTGATGACATTCTTCATAGAAATAGAAAAAACAATCCTAACATTCAAATGGAACAACAAAAGACCCCAAATAGCCAAAGCAATCCTGAGTAAAAAAACATAAAACCAGAGGTATAACACTACCTGACTTCAAGTTATACTACAAAGCTATAATAACCAAAACAGCATGGCATTGCCACAAAAACAGACACATAGACCAATGGAATAGCACAGATAATTCAGAAATCAACCCATGTACTTACAGACAACTGATCCTTGCCAAAGGCAACAAGAACATACAATGGGGAAGCCTACCTCTTCAATAAATGGTGCTGGGAAAACTGCACATCCACATATAGAAGAGTGAAATTAGACCCATACTTCCCACCATATACCAAAAGCAAACCAAAATGGGTTAAAGACTTAAATATAAGAAATTATATTTGTACCAAAACTATAAAACTACTTATGGAAAACATTTCAGGAAGTAGGACTGGGCAAAGACTTTATGAATAAGACCTCAAAAGCACAGGCAACAAAA
>NW_007754835.1:0-1060 GCF_000696425.1 Galeopterus variegatus | reverse complement strand
CAAATGAGTTTAGGCTTTTCTATCAAAATAATTCTTTAGCTTTGAGAAAGAAAAAAAAAAAAAGGAAAGAATGAGGGGTTCTGGAGATGAAGGAGAAAGAAACCCCCAACACAATGTTAGACAATTTCTTATAAAGAATTAGAATCTGAAAAAAAATTTGTTGCTATTTAAAACTACAAAATATCCTCCCCAAATTAGTCTTTCATTTCAACACTTTGAATCAAAATCTCAGCAGGCTTTTTTTGGAGAAATTTACAAGGTGATTCTAAAATTTATGTGAAAAAGCAAAGTATCTAGAATTGCCAAACAGTTTTGGAAAAGAAGAAAGTATTCAATTGATTTTCAGCAGAGACGCCAAGTCATTTTGATGGGAAAACAATGTCTTTTCAACAAATGTTAACAACTGGATATATGTATGGAAAAAAATGAACCCCAAAGTTTACCTAATACTATTATAAAAAATTAATTCAAAATGAATCAAAACCTAAACCACAAAACTTTTAAGAGAAAACCCTCATGATCTTANGTTGATTGTTTTGATTTTACCTGGGCTGAAAAGAAAAGTAGGATAGCCATCTAAGGCATAAAGTAGACTAGAGAAAATGAGAAATAGTTAAATAAGAAAGCAAGTTGCTTAAGGAAACACGAGGATTTTAAGGCCATGCTGAAAGCCTAGTTAAGTTAGCAATGATAAACTTGACTGTGAGCAAGGTGCTAATGTTTTTGATGAACAAGGGAGAGTGGTCAAATGATAGATGACAATGACAAAGAAAATTAGCAGGTATTGATATCCAACTCTGTATGCCACAAATATGTATGATCAATTATGTTTCAATAAAGAAAAAATTTAAATAAAAAATGGAATACAAAATTATGTTTCTCTGGTTGATATGTCTCTAGTTCATGATAAACAATGTGTGTAATTATTACCCCATAGATTTGTAATGATGAAATGGAATTTAGTTATGTATGTGTATACTCATATATGTCATATATTACATATAATGTGTATATAGATATAAACACACTCATACAATATCATTAAAGTGACATTGTTTTA
>NW_007754834.1:7509-7796 GCF_000696425.1 Galeopterus variegatus | reverse complement strand
GCATCACACTCAGGGGAATGCAGCCACACAATTGTAGTGTAACACTAAGGGGTGGAGAAAACTCTAGGCTTTCTTAAGGGAAATGAACACACCAAAGGAGTCAAGTGATCCTTCGTGGCCATTTCCATGTCTCAGAGGCTATGTTAGATACCGTGTAATGTCTAAGGGACATGAACACACCAAAGGAGTCAAGTGATCCTTCGTGGCCATTTCCATGTCTCAGACCCTGTTAGATACCGTGTAATGTCTATGAGAGCTTCTAAATTAGATGCTGAAAATGGAAGAGA
>NW_007754834.1:4967-5528 GCF_000696425.1 Galeopterus variegatus | reverse complement strand
TTAACTGAATATTATTTTTGTTTGTTATTCCTATTGCCTGGGGAGACGGGAATGTATGCAAAGTGTTCCTGACCCATATTAAGAATCCTTCTATACATGCAATCCAGTTGGGTATAATTAGACTTTCTTAAGATCCTCAACTAATTAAACAGATAGCTTGTAACGCAAATTGAGACAGGCTCAGATTTTTCTGATTCAGAATAATTAGTCTCCACTCAAGCCACCAGATAGTTTCTAGTTATTTGAATGATTCTAATGATTCTCTTCACTGAGTAGATAATATCAATAGATAAAAATGTACTAAACTTTAGTATCTATTACATTAAAATATGTAACTCATTTTTTTTTTTCCTTTTTGTCTTTTTTCGTGACCGGTAATGGGATCGCAACCCTTGGTGTCACGCCTGTACCGCACTCAACCAGCGAGCGGACCGGTCTCTATATGGGAGCCAAACCCTCGGCGGGAGCGCCGCCGCGCTCCCAAGTGCTGCACTCTACCCAGTGCGCCACCAGGCCTGCCCTGTAAGTCATATTTTTAATGAAAAGTTCAAACAAACCCCA
>NW_007754834.1:2653-3095 GCF_000696425.1 Galeopterus variegatus | reverse complement strand
TTGGGCAGAGAAATTTGGAAAATGTATAGGTTTTTTCTTCTTCTAATGGCTTCTTTTAGCATTTTAAACAGCACACTTAAATTTCTGTTTCTTAATTTGTTAGCTTTAGAAATGCAACAGCAGCTATCTGACTGTTTGCCAAGAAAGTTGGGGAAATTAAGAACCCTTAACATGCCTTTACATTCTAACTTCTCTCCACCTTCACAGCCAGGAAGGCTACAGTCTATACACAGTATGTAAACTGATCAACAGACATAATGACCCTTGTTCAGAATTTTGTTTCTGTATTCCTTTATTTTTATTTCCTGAACTACAGCAGCTGTTCAGACTTACTACTGTACATATGTGGATTCAATTTCAATGGCATTTATTTTATAGTAAAACTTCCTTATTTCAGAGTTTCTTATTTTGATTAACCTCTTAGTTAGTTAAATTTTAGCCA
>NW_007754834.1:0-718 GCF_000696425.1 Galeopterus variegatus | reverse complement strand
ACCTCTCCCTATTTCTCACCCCCTACACTCTCCAGCCTCTAGTAACTTCAGCTCTGCTCTATTTCTATGATCTCACTATTTTTGGCTCCCACATATGAGTGAGAACAATGTTAATTTACAGATAAATGGATAAATAAAATGTGGTACATAGACATAATGAGATATTTCTCAGCCATAGAAGGAATGAAATCATATAATTCACAGCAACATGGATGAGACTCGAATACATTATGTTAAGCGAAATAAGTAAGGCACAGAAAGATGAATACCACATGTATTTGCTCTATGTTGTAACACAAATATTATTTTAAAAATTACTTCTTTTTAAATGCTTCATGTATTTCCCAAGTAAAAGTATTTGAGCCTTGGCTATTATTTGTGGAAAGATTTTTAATTACTAATTTAATAATTTTACTTGTTGTTGGTATATTCAAATTTCCATTTCTTTTTGATTCAATTTCTATATTGATATAATTTGTAGATTTAATTTATCTAATTTGTTGACGTAAAGTTAAACATGATATTCTCTCCTACTTTATTTATGGGCATTGAGGATTAGGAAATTGGCCACAATAATCAACCACATTGTATGCAGACAAAAAAAATTAAAAACAAAAATAAATAAAAATAAATAAATAAAAACGAAAAAAAAAAAATATATATATAGCCAGAGCAATATGTCTCATAGGTCCCTACTGCCCCAAGGGCATTCCAGCCC
>NW_007754833.1:6037-7796 GCF_000696425.1 Galeopterus variegatus | reverse complement strand
AACCCGTGGCCTTGGTGTTACCAGCACCACACTCTCCCGAGTGAGCCACGGGCCGGCCCCCTCACACTGATAGTATAAATAAGTAAATGGAGAAATAACAAATCATCCTTATAAAAGAGTTTCAAATGTTTCTTCTTCCAAGAGGTAGAATTTAATACCCCTCTGTATGGCACTACTGCTGAGTCACAGCACCAATCGTAAAGCAAGGCAACCACACCAGTTGTCGGGCTCTTTTACCTGCTGGTAATCCTGCACCAACTGGGTCAATTGCCGTGCTCAGGCTGGGTCTGGAGCTCACAGACCCCTCAAGCCCATTCAGAGACTAGGTCGCAAATCCTTCCTACACCAGGCTGGGTCACCAGACCGCACACATGCCAGACTGGGTCACTAGACCCCTTCAGGTAGGTCTATGAGCTAGGTAACCAATCTAAAGGTTTTTGGAAGCCACAGGTTGGAAAGCATGGCTGCACTGGGCGGACACCCATGGCAGATGCCTGCCCGCTTGCTTTACTAAAATTCCTCTCTCTCTGTCTCTCTCTCTCTCTCTCTGAAGAACACAAAAATGGCAACAAAATTAAACAGACACATTGGCGTGCATGCATAATAACTCCACACACACACACACACACACACACACACACAATTTGCTTACAAAGGATGTGCTAAAACCACACCCAACTGGACCCAAGGTGAGGGCCCTGACCAAACTATTCTATTTTCCTTTTCCCAACAATCCACCCCTTCAAGGTCCTCGCCTTGGGTCTGGTTGGGTGTGGTTTTAGCACATCCTTTGTAAGCAAATTGTGTGTGTGTGTTTGTGGAGTTAGTGCACATGTGCGTCAATGTATCTGTTTAGTTTTGTTGCTATTCTTGTGTTTTTCAGAGAGAGAGAGAGAGAGGAGTTTTAGTGAAGCAGGTGGGCAGGCATCTGCCTTGGGCGTCCACCCGGCGCAGCCATGCTTTCCAACCTATGGTTCCAAGGATCTTTTGGCTGGTTACCTAGCTCCTAGACCTGCCTGAAGGGGTCTGGTGACCCAGCCTGGTGTATGTGGGGTCTGGTGACCCAGCCTGGTGTGTGAAGGATTTGCGACCTAGTCTGTGAATGGGCTTGAGAGGTCTGTGAGCTCCAGACCCAGCCTGAGCATGGCAACTGGCCCAGTTGGTGCAGGATTACCAGCAGGTAAAAGAGCCCAACAACTGGCGTGGTTGCCTTGCTTTACAATTGGTGTTGTGACTTAGCAGTAGTGCCATACAATTGGCGTAGTTGGCACGATTGCAGACATTAGCCTTAGCGCCACAACTGGCACAGTCGGCAGGATTAAGAGCCTCCACATTTGGCATAGTCTGTGACAGGATTCTGAGCAGGTACAGGAGCCAAAAGCCCTTGGAAGCAGGAGGAAATGTGGCTACTATAGGGAAGTGGTGGTGGAGAACTAGAGTCCAGACTTACTGACTGCCCAAAAGGGGGATTCAAAATAAGTAATAGATGCTGGGCCCCTGACAACACATCAAATTACTTTAAAAAAACTTTGGTCTTCCAGTCAACTGAACCCTTCTTAACAAAATCTACAGCACAGACTTATAACCCCAAGGTAAAGCGTTTGGATCCACATACTGGCTAGCCACCCAAAAAAAGAAGAAAAAAGGAAAAAAGAAATCTACAGTCATGTAGCCGTGACATACTACAAACAGAGAAACACTGGGATACTGGGTTTTCATGGCAAGTGATAATCTCCCACTTAGAGTAAGGTAACTGTTC
>NW_007754833.1:0-617 GCF_000696425.1 Galeopterus variegatus | reverse complement strand
ATACAAATCCACTCTTCTGCCCACATTGATTGGACATGCCTGTGAGTGGGCCAGGGGTCAACAGATCCAGGCTGGACTTGGCTCTGCTTTAAGTTGTCAGTCTAGCTAAGTTATGGGTTCTCCCTGACGTTCGGACTAAGGTATCTCTACGTGTTTATTTTGGAGGCCAGGCCAAGGTTGCAGCAGTAACCTAGGGGGAGCTCTTTCCCTAGCAATGGCAGATACACCATGAGCAAGTGGAAACAGTCATGATCTCTTAAGACCTCGGCTCAGCACTGACACACTATACTTCTGCCTTATTCTGTTGGCCAAGTCACACTGCTGAGCCTAAAGTTAAAGGGAACCTTATCCCTCCTTTTCAGTGGAAGCAACTACAAAAACCACTTAGCAAGGAGCATGAAATTGTGGGTGAAGTGGGGTTTGATGGGTGAAGAATTGGAGCCATACACGTTCAACTGTCCTAGGTAAAGCCAAGCTGCTTTCTACAGTGGCGGTATAATTTTACACGGTCACTAGCAGTAAAGTTCATTTCCCATACCAGCCAGCTGCCAAAACCAATAAATAAATAATAAATAAATAAATAAATAAATAAATAAATAAATAAATAAATAAATAAA
>NW_007754832.1:6993-7796 GCF_000696425.1 Galeopterus variegatus | reverse complement strand
ATAAAGTTTATTCTAATGGGAATGATCTAAAACATCTGCAAAGTTATAAAAGAAAAAAAAATAGGTTTTGTCATCATCATCTTCTTTTAAAAAGCTTTTTATTTTTTCTTGATTTTAGAATAGGAAAAACATTCTATTTTGTACAGTTAAATTATGGTAAAGCTCTGGGAATTTGGAAAATCAAATGGAGCTAGTAAATGAAAGTTTAGATGGAGCGTCATTCAACTGCCTGAGAAAAGTGTTAAACTACATGACCTCTTCAGAAAACTTTAACCCCATATGAAGTTAACAGTAATGAAATGCATTAAAGCAATTTATGGTTTTCGATAGATCCTTAGCTCCAGAGATGTCAAAGTAACGGGGTGTGTTCTTTATTGTTTGATGATCACTGTACTCAAAATTGGGAGCTATATGTGGGAGAATTGCTAAACACCCTATGAGATCTGTGTCGTTAAATAACCAATAATGTGCTACATTGATGTGCACCTTCCACATTTTTATTCATGACCTGGTGTCTATAGAAAGACAGAACTGAATATTGTGACCTGTGCCTGCCTCAAATTCACTTAACTGTGAAATAAGGCGGGGGAAGGAGAAGGTTCTTTGTTCTTTGAACAGTTCAGAGAATCTGAACTTTTATAAACAGTATATTCTTAAAATCGGTTAACATAATGACACCTAGATTTACTTTCCTTGGCTCTTCACTACCTTTTACTCTTCTTCCAGTTTTTCTCTTTTATTTTCTGCACTCCTGTTTCCAGTTTTCCCATTTTTGGAAGCATATTTGATGCATAAAAATAGAG
>NW_007754832.1:0-1847 GCF_000696425.1 Galeopterus variegatus | reverse complement strand
AAAAAAAACGGTGTTAGGGAGACTCGAGTTCAACATTAGTCCCGTATGCTATAATTCCCAGCTATCCACTATGAAACCTAGTATGAAATTCACAGCTATGTTGGCTCTATGCTTTCAAAATGAATATAATTGTAATTTACTAATTCCATTGACTAATCATACAGAAAACCACCAGTTTTGCTGATAAATTGGTTTTCATTTTCAACAGGAATTTTTAGAGACTGTTTTATAATAAAATTAATAATTTAAGTGAATAACCCCACTATAATGTAAGTAAGGTAGTCTATGAAACTCCTCAGTGGAGGCTTGAGAGTTACTATGCAGGAGAGAGGAGACATCGTCTAAGTGTTGACACTGTGTTGCTAAGAGTCTACTTATTAGGTAGTTCTAGAAGGGGATCGAGGTGTAGTCTGATTTACATCCCAAGAGCTGAGTCCAGGACATTTTATAGGAATTCTAGGCTGGTTTGAGAAGTCCAGTGTATCCAGAGAAAACCAGTATGACCTAAATCTTAAGCAGAAAAAAAAACAATCACTACAGTAACTGCATTTTACACTTCTTATGGCTTACAAAATACTTGTACATGTATTTATAAATTGTTTCACACATTATCACATTATAGGAAGGCTCAAAAGTTCTAGAAAAATGCAGGGGCAAGCCCCTTAGCTTCTTCTCACATTGCCATGAGCATATTCATAAGCTTTTTAATGTTTTTTAGCCATTATAGTGTTTTCTCTTTTTGATCTTTGAACATCTATATTAGTAATCTGTTCTATCTTTGACATATTAATGGTATATTTGTTACATACATTGAAAACATTTTCTTACAATGAAACATTAGCCCAAATTTTTTCTGTAAAACAATGTATATTTATATATAAATTAATATATGTTTATAATAAATATACATGCATGCATATATATATATTTTACATAATAAACTTTCTCAATTTTTAATGACTTGCAGGCTTTCTGCTTTGCCTCAAAGATTTCTATTTTCTACATTTGGATATTTCTTTTACCTCTAATTTTCTATGATATGTTTTGCATAGCAGGTTATTTCTTAGTTTTTTTATTCAAAATAAATAAAATAGAAAATTATTTTCTAAATTTTCTTCTAATTGTCTACTCAAAATTACAGTTTTTAATTTATTTATTAGGTTTTATATTATGAATAGATAAAACTAGAAATTATTTTTGCAGAGTTTAAGAATCTAACTTCATTTCTTCAGTATAGATTGTCAATTTATTAATCATCATTTATTAAATATTCTAGTATTTTCCACTCTAAAATAATTGCTATGATTGTGGTATATTAATTTCTTATAAATATTTCTCGTCTGTTTTAGATTCTGTTGTATTTATATTTCATTGACCAGATTTCTAAGATATTAGTTTTTTTAAATTAAAATAACTTTAAATTGTGTACTAATTTAAATTTTTTTCACTTTATCTTTACTAAACAATTCTGATAATTGTTACACACACTTTTCTCTCCCCACCCTCCCCAGTATATTTATCATAATGTTTCAGGTTTTGAAAAACTGCACTGAAATTCTTGTGGGGATTTTATTACATAAATTTATTATTGTGTTTTTAAAATATTGAAATTTTTAAAATATGAGTTTAATCACATTCTTGAATTTTCAGATAAAGTATAAAAAAATTAGATTTTTTAATATTTATGGTCATGATTATATTTATAATTTTAGCACTCAATATAACAAATCATATACCATGTCATCTTCTTTGTAAGATTTCATTCACTCCACATAAAGTTTTTGAGATCCATTCATGTGTTGCGGGTATCTGTAGCTCTTTCTGCTTCATTGTTGTTTAGTATTCCA
>NW_007754831.1:2602-7797 GCF_000696425.1 Galeopterus variegatus | reverse complement strand
TCATGTACCATGAGACTTACTGACTTTATACCAGCATTTAAATGTCATTAACCTTACTTCATAGTATTTGCAATTTTAAGTTATGGAATATTGGGAGAAGGGTAAATATCATTTTAAAACTTTAGCTTTTTCTTCTTGGAAAGGGATTAATGAGTTTCCGGTTGTACGCAGGATAATGTATCGTGTTAGGCAAAACTATTATGTTATTGTACCATTTGAAAATTAAGTGTGATTTAAAGAGATAGTATGGACACCAAGTTGACAAGGGGTGGACTTGTGAGAGTTGATTCTAGATGTCAACTTGGTTAGATGAAGGAATGCTGGGAAACCTGGTAAAGTGATCTTTTTGGGTGTGTCCATGAGGGTGTTTCCAGCAGAGATTGGTATGGGAGTCTGAGTGACCTGGGTGTGAGAGACCCACCTTCAGTGTGGGTGGGAGCCATCCAATCTGCTGGGGGTCCAGAGAGAACAAGAGACAGAGGAAAGAGGTGAAGTTCTCTCTCGATCTGCTGGAGCTGGGATACACTCTTGTCTCCTGTCCATGGACATCAGAGCTTAAGACTCTTCATCCTTTTGGTTCCAGAACTTACACCAAGAACACCATCAGCTTCCCTGGTTCTGAGGCCTTTGGACTTGGACTGAGCCACACTACCAGCATCCAGTTTATAGACAGCCTATCATGGGACTTTTCTTCATAGCCATGTGAGCTAATTCCCCTAATAAATCCCTCTCATATAATTATAATATATCCTACTGATTCTGTCTCTCTGGAGAACCCTGACTAATACTCCCCCCGAAAGAAAAAAAACTCCAAAGAAGAGAACCCCAAGAGAAGGAAGAAAATCCCCCCAAATAAGAAAACCCCAACAAAAAGCAGAAACCCTCCAAAAAGAAGAAAACCCCAATGATAAGAAAGCCACAATGAAAAGAAGAAAAACCCTTCAGAAAAGAACCCCCAAAAGAAAACTCAAAAATAGTAAAAAACGAATCCTCTAAAAGAAGAAAACTCCAACAAGAAAAAAGCCCCAACAAAAAAGAAGAAAATGACAGTAACAGGAAGAAAGCCCCCAAAAGAAGAAAAACCCCCCCAAAAAATAGGGGGTTCCAGAACTTACACCAAGAACACCATCAGCTTCCCTGGTTCTGAGGCCTTTGGACTTGGACTGAGCCACACTACCAGCATCCAGTTTATAGACAGCCTATCATGGGACTTTTCTTCATAGCCATGTGAGCTAATTCCCCTAATAAATCCCTCTCATATAATTATAATATATCCTATTGATTCTGTCTCTCTGGAGAACCCTGACTAATACTCCCCCCGAAAGAAAAAAAACTCCAAAGAAGAGAACCCCAAGAGAAGGAAGAAAATCCCCCCAAATAAGAAAACCCCAACAAAAAGCAGAAACCCTCCAAAAAGAAGAAAACCCCAATGATAAGAAAGCCACAATGAAAAGAAGAAAAACCCTTCAGAAAAGAACCCCCAAAAGAAAACTCAAAAATAGTAAAAAAAAAAAAAAAATCCTCTAAAAGAAGAAAACCCCAACAAGAAAAAAGCCCCTACAAAAAAGAAGAAAATGACAGTAAAAGGAAGAAAGCCCCCAAAAGAAGAAACCCCCCCCAAAAAAAATCGGGAAACCTCAATGGAAAGAAAAGCCCAATGAAAAGAACAAAACCCTAATGTAAAAAAGAAACACTCCTCCACACACAAAAGAAGAAAAATCTCCAAAAAGAAGAAAAACTCCTGAAAAGACAAAAAAACTCCAGAAAAGAAGAGAACCTCAACAAAAAGAAAAAACCACCCCAAAAAGAAAGAAACACCTCAAAATAAAGAAACCCTAACAAAAAGAAGAAAAAAAAAAAAAAAGAAGCCCTCCAAAAAGAAAACCCTAACAAAAAGAATAAAAGAAGAGAAAAAACCCAAATAGAACAAAATCCCAATGAAAAGAAGAAAACTCCAACAGAAAAAAGAAAGCCCCTCAAAAAAGAAAAGGATCCCCAAAAAAGCCCCAAAAGAAGAAAATCCCCACAAAAGAAAACCCCAACAAAAAAACACTAGAGGGACCCCAGCAGGGCCAGGCTGGGCCAAGGAAGCACTTGCAGCAGGCCTGGATGGCCCTTAGCAGAAGGGAACCCTTAGCAGCAGGGGGGCCCTGAATAGTAGGCCTGGACACAGAGGCCCTTAGCACCAAGTATGCTAGGCCAGGGGGCCTCTTAGTGACAGGCCAGGCCAGGGTGGCTCTGAGGCAGTGGGTCTCTGGTGCAGGCCTGTCCAGGCCCACCCTTGGTGGCCGTGGAGCCATTAGAAGAAGGTCTGGCCAGGGAAGCTCTTAGTAGCAGGCCAGGAAATGCCAGAGGTGCCCTTAGTGGCAGGGCAGGTGAGGCCATGGGCTCTCTTAGAGGCAGATCAGGCCAGGGCAAGGGGCCTTTAGGGGGGCTCTTTCTTTCTTTCTTTCTTTCTTTCTTTCTTTCTTTCTTTCACTTCCTTCCCTTCCTTCTTTTTCTTTTCTCCCTTCTTTCCCCATCTCCCTACCTTCCCTCACTGCCTGCCCTCCCTCTCTGCCTGCCTTCCCTTCCTGCCTTCTCTCCCTTCCTGCCTTCCCTTCCTTCCTTTTTTCCTTCCTTTTCTTTCTTTCTTTCCTTCCTTCCTTTTCTTTCCTTACTTCCTTCACTTTCTTTACTTCTTTCTTCCCTTCCTCCCTTCCATTCTTTCTCTTCTTTCATTCCCTACCCTTCCTTGCCTTCCTTCCCTTTCTTCCCTCCCTCCTGCCATCTCTTCCTGCCTTCCCTTCCTGCTTAACCTTCCTTCCTGTCTTGCCTTCCTTCCTTCCTCTTCTTTCTTTCCTTCCATCCTTCTTTCTTCCTTCCTTTTCTTCCTTTACTTCCTTCTCTTTCCTTCCTTCCCCTCTGCTTCCTTCCTTCCACCCTTCTTTCTTCCCTTCCTTTTCTTCCTTTCTTTTCTTTCCTTCCTTCCTTCCTTCCAGCCTTCCTTCTTTCTTTCTTTCTTCTTTCTTTAGAGGCTCTTTCTTTTTTCTTTCTTTCTTTCCTTCCTTCCATCCTTCCTTCTTTCTTTTCTTCCTTCCTTCTTTCTTTCCTTCCTTCTTTTTCTTTCCTTCCTTCTTTCTTTCTTTCCTTGGACTCATTCTCTCTCTCCCCCCCCTTTCTTTCTTTCTTGGAGGCCTTAGGGGACACCAGGCCAGGGGAGGCCATACTGGAAGGCCATTCCAGGCCAGAACAGGGGGTTACTTAGAGGCAGACCAGTCCAGGCCAGGGATCCCTAAGGTCCTAGGGGACTCTTTCCTTCCTTCCTTCCTTCCTTCCTTCCTTCCTTCCTTCCTTCCTGCCTTCCTGCCTTCACTCCCTTCCCTCTTTTCCTGCCTTCCTACCCTTCCTTCCCTCCTTTCCTTCTCTCCCTTTCTTCCCTCCCTCCTGCCCTTCCTTCTTGCCCTCCCTTCCTACCCTCCCTTCCTGTCTTCTCTCCCTTCCTGCCTTCTCTTCCTGCCATCCCTCCCTCCCATTCCTACCTTTTATTCCTTCCTTTCTTTTCTTTCTTTCCTTCTTTCTTCCCTTCCTTTTTCCTTCTTTCCTTCCTTCCTCTTTTCCTTCCTTCTTTCCTTCCTTTTGTGGGCTCTTTCTTTATTTCCCTCCTTCCTTCTTTCTTTCCTTCCTTCTTTCCTTCCTTCTTTCTTTCATTCCTTTATTCCTTCCTTCTTTCTTTCCTTCCTTCTTTCCTACTTTCTTTCTTTGTTTGGGATCTCTTTCTTTATCTCTCTTTCTTTTCTTCTTTCTTTCTTCTAGCCCACTTAGGTCCCTCCTGGCCTGCACTGCCACTAACAGTACCCCTAGCCTGGCCTCTCATTGGGCCCCCAAGAAAGAAAGAAAGGTTCCCCTCCCTAGGATATCCCCAGCCTGGCCTGCCTCCAAGATACACCCTGGCCTGGACTGCCACTGACAGTACCCCTGGACTTTCCTGGCCTGCCACTAAGGGTGCCCTGGCCAGGCCTGCTGTTAAGGGCACCACTGGACCNGATACACCCTGGCCTGGACTGCCACTGACAGTACCCCTGGACTTTCCTGGCCTGCCACTAAGGGTGCCCTGGCCAGGCCTGCTGTTAAGGGCACCACTGGACCTGGCCAGCTGTACAGAAGAGATCCACTGGCTGGGCCTGCCTCAGAGTTGCCCTGGCCTGGCCTGGACCACCTCTAAGAGATTCCCCAGGGCAATCCAGGCCAGTCCAAGGGATCTCTTACAGGCAGGCAGGCCAGACCAGAGGGGTCATAGCACTAAGCAGACCAAGGGGGCTGTGGTCAAGGCCATTCAAAGAGAGCCCTTAGTGGCAGGGCATTCCAGGCCAGGTGATCTCTTAGAGACAGTCCAGGGGGCCTCTTAGTACCAAGGCAGGCCAAAGGGGCCTAGGGACAGTCAAGTCCAGGGGGGCACTTAGTGGCAGGGTTGCCCTTATGGCAATGGTCCACCAGGGGCAGAGCAGTAAAGGGGGGCCCTATGGCAGGACAACCAGTGGGTTCCTTGGACAGGACAAGACAGGCCAGCCCTTAGTGGTAGAAAGCCCTTGGCAGCATACCTGGCCAGGGAAGCCCTTAGTGGCAGATGAGGACACAGGGGCCCTAGGGGCAGTCCAGGCCATGGGTTCCCTTAGTGGAAGGGAAGCCCAGGCAGGGCACCCTCAGCATCGGACCAGGCCAGGACAGAGTTGGCCCATAGTGCAAGGCCAGGATAGGCCAGCAGGGCCCCAGGGACAGTCCAGGACAGGTCAGGGGGGTCCTTGGTTCTGAGCCAGGCTGGGCAAGGCCAGCAGGGTCCTAGAGACAGTCAAGGCCAGGCTAGGGGAGCCCTAAGGGCAGGCCAGGTACAGACAGAACTTCCTTAGGAGTAGGCCAGGACAGGTTAGGGGGCCCTTGAGGTAGGTCTTCCTGGCCAGAAGAGCCCTAATGGCAAGCCAGGCTAGGCCAGGGGGGCCCTAAGAGCAGACCAGGCCACTCTAGGGGTTCCTTTCAGGCAGGCCAGGCCAAGGGTCTCAAGGGGCAGGCAAGGCCAGTGGGTCTTAGTACCAGGCCAGGCCAGGGAGGCCCTAGGGGTAGGCCAGCCAAGGGACAACTTAGTGCCAGGCCAGACTAAGGAAGCACTTGGGGCAGGCCTGGCAGGCCCTTAGCAGAATGGGGGCCATTAGCAACAGGGG
>NW_007754831.1:0-1602 GCF_000696425.1 Galeopterus variegatus | reverse complement strand
CAAAAATTGGTACCAAGAGTGGGGTGTTGACTATAAGAGACACTTGAAAATGTGACTTTGGAACTGGGTGTTGAGGAGAGTTTGGAGGAGTTTCGAGGACTCAGAAGAAGATTAAAAGATGAGGGAAAGTTTAGAATGTCTTAGAGACCAGTTAAATGGTGGTGAGCAGGATGCTTATGGAATTACGGACTGTAAAGACCATTCACAGGAGGTCTCAGATAGAAATAAGGAGTTTATTGGAAACTGGGGCAAAGATCACCTTTGCTGTGAACTGGCAAAGAACTTGGCTGTGTTGTGTCCATGCTCTAGGACTTTGTAGAGGTTGGAACTTAAGAGTTGTGAACCAGAGTATTTGGTGGAAGAAACTTCTAAGCAGCAAAGCATTAAGGAAGATGCATGGCTACTTGTAACAGCCTACTCTGAGTTATGGCAGCAAAGGCATGACATAAAGCCAGAATTTAAAAGGGCAGCAGAGTGTAAAGATTTGGAAAATTTGCAGCCTGGTCATGTGGTAGAGAAGCAGAGAGCATTTTCAGAAGAATTCAATGGTACTAACAAGATTAACACAAAAGAACAGGATTATCAAGAGAAGAAGAAAAAGGCCCTGAAGGCATTGCAGAAGCCTCTGGGGCCAACTCTTCCATTTCAGACCCAAAGATCTAAGGAGACAAAGTTGTCTTGGGGAACTGGCTTGAGGAGCCCTCCACAGGCTTGAAGAGGAACACCAGCCCTCCACTGGCAGCAGAGGTCTGTGGTGCCCTTAAGGAGACTACAACAACCACCCAGCTAAAACTAAATGACTGACTAGGTTCACACACTCACACACATACACACAACTGAGAGGAAAAGAGACACATGTGTTTCCAGGCATAAATAGTATTTATCTCTGTCTCTACTGTTTTTCTATATAAAATATTCATCATTCATACCAAAGTCAAACAAACAAAAAACTCCATTGTTAAGACATAAATCAATCAATAGAAACAGACTAAGAAAACGACTCAAACATTACGATTATCAGAGAGGACTTTATAATAGTTATGATCAATAAGCTAAAAGACCTACTGCAAAAGGTGGAAAACTTGCTTGAATGGACGGAGAATTTTAGCAGAGAGGTGGAAATGACTTTAAAAAATAAAATGGAAATGCTAGGAATGTAACCAAACAAGCAAAGACCCCAAAATACCAAAGATGAATTCCTTCCACAGGTTTAAGAGGGAACTGGACATTATTAAGGAAAGAATCTGTGCACTTGAAGATGGGCCATAAAAAAATGATTAAAATAGGACAAAGAGAAAAAAAGAGTGAAAAATTTAAGAAAATTCCAGAGAAGCAAGAGCTCTGAGACCGTATCAAATGGAATAAAAGTACATCGCTGGAATCCTAGAAGGAAAAAGGATGGAGATACATATAAAAAAATAATAGTTGAAGAGATAATGACTGAGAATTTTTCACAATTAATGAAAAACACCAAAGCACAGGTACAAGATGTTCAAAGGAATTCAAAGAATCCCAAGTAGGATCTCACACACACACACAATAGTCAAGGTTCTGAAAACTGAAGATAAGGGGAAAATCTTGAAAGCAGCCAAAGGAAAAGGC
>NW_007754830.1:7482-7797 GCF_000696425.1 Galeopterus variegatus | reverse complement strand
CAGGTCTCAGCTGTGATTTGTGGTGCAGCAGTTAAATTCACGGGCTCTGGAGCCAGACTGCGTGTGTTCACATCTGCATGTCTCCACTGACTCCCCGGGGCAAGTCAAGGGACTGCTCTGTGCCTCACCCTCAGCGACAGTCACAGAACCTGCTGTCTGGGGTTGGGAGGATGCAATGAGGTAACGCATGGAACGACTAGGCCAGTAGCTGGTCTGCAGTCAACATTCTGTAAACATTATCTCTTACTAGTATAGATTTGCTATAGGGTCGTCCACAGCCAACATTCTTTGATGAAACCACCAGCATTTTTCTTG
>NW_007754830.1:4792-6611 GCF_000696425.1 Galeopterus variegatus | reverse complement strand
ATGACGGCATTAATCCACTCAATGAGGGCAAAGTCCTTATGACTCACTTATCTCTTATTGGGCCCTACCTCCCACCACCGTTGTGTTGAGGATTCAGTTTCCAGCACATGAATTTGGGGGATACATTCAAAACCATAGCAACTGAGAACTTGTTAGACATGTAAATTCTTAGGCTTCTTTCAAAATTTACTGGATCAGAGACTCCAGGGTGGGGACTAGCCACTGGTGTGCTGGTAAAGGTTTGACAACCAGCTCTCCAGGGAACAAATGCCGTAGAGTTGCTGACTCTTGTGCTTTAAATTCCCTCACTACGACTGATTTCAAGCTACCCATGTAATGTTGTTGAACGCAGAGTTGGGAAGAGATGGGTACAAGCAGCTCTCTTGAGCTGAGCGGAGGAGTCTGCTCTAGCACACTGCTGACTCAGCACTCTGTGTCTCAGCAAGCTCTCCAGATGCTTCTGATACATGCTCGAATTTGAGAACCATCGCTCCAACTCTTCCCCAAAGAGCTTACTCATTTAGAGTCCTGGGGAGGAAGTGCGACAGAGTGCCCAGGCTTTGGCACTAGAACGTCTGGGCAAAAATCCCACCCTGCCACTTCCTGACCTGAGGCAAATGCTGACATATAGCTAGGCATAACTGCACATTGGTCGTTATTTTTTTTTATTCCAACTACATTCCTGCCACAGCCAACCAGCACTTTCTCAAACACTTGGAGGAGCTCTGAGGACTTTTACTGCTCCCCAAGGCTCCTCGGTAAGCCAGTGACATTCCCATCACCGCAGTTTGTAGGTAGGTCTATATTTTTTTCCTGAAGGTTTTGGCATATTATATATTGTGCTTCACAGTGATTATGTGAAGTGGAAAATGGTTTTTATTGCCCCATTTTATATGACAATAATGAAAACAGGAAACATCAGCATGGTGATTTACAGAGCCTTATTATAGCACTAGGTTGGGGTCCACGATGCAGGCAGGATGGAGGCTCATGATTGTCTTTTAGTAACTAAAACCTAAAACACACCCCCTGCTCTGACCTCACCAAGGTCTGTGCTGGTCTTCCTTCCTGTTCCTCCTTTGTTGTTGATTACCAACCCAGTAGCCACCTCTTCTTCCTTGTGAAAAGAGCCCTGATTTTGTTCAGGCACCACGAGAAAATGTGCTCATGGAAGGTTCACCCTTCACCCAGTCCCAGGGTATGAACTCTGATTCCAGCACCGTCCAATGGAACTTTCTGTGATGATGGAAATGGTCTGTATCTACACGCTCCATTACAGCAGCCACCAGCCTCCTGTGGCTATTGAGCACTCAAAATGTGGCTTGTGTGGCTGAGCAGCTGAATTTTAAATTTTATTTAATTTTAATTAATTATAACTAAAATTGAAATCACTTCATGTGGCTGGTGGCTATCATGTCAGACAGCACAGAGACACTAAACCATGACAATTGCATTCCCCTTTGCCAGGTATTGCCTTGGACATCTCCACGTGGCCCATTCCTAACCTACAGGATGTGATAGAAAGGGATGGGGCCTGGGAAGGATTGTTCTCCCTGCTAAAGGTGAGAGAAGCCCACAAGAACCTCGTATCATTCCTGTCCCCTACCCTGTCCCCTCCTGCGCTTCCCTTCCTGCTCTGCATGTTGTCATGCGCAGTGTGAAAGCTCGCTGCTTTGGGAACCATCTTGTGATAATGAGGGGACAATGCAAATAAATAAAATAAGAACTATCCCTTATAGAGTACTTATGACATGCCAGGCCCTGGCTAAACAGTTTACATGTATTAATGCTAACAACAACCCTGGGAGGGAGATTCTAC
>NW_007754830.1:3210-3985 GCF_000696425.1 Galeopterus variegatus | reverse complement strand
TCCTTGGACGTGTGTCCGTCATCTCGAGTACCTGACTACGGGAGTCCACTGACTCACTCCTCTGTCGAGGGCTGATTCACGGCAGATGTGGATTAGGAAACCACCACAATGTCAAAAGAAGAATCCAGCAGAGGACGAGATATTGCATATTGCAATACCAAGCGGGGACACCCACAGGGGGATTCCACCCATGTCCCACCCCAGTGCACGGCCAAGGGCAGCCCTCCAGCGTCTGCCACTGTTCTCTGATTCTGAAAAACAAAGTTTGTCCAAAGACATTGTGGGAATAAGAAGCTCAAAAGTATAGGGAAGATTTTAAAATGTCTCTACGGGCTGGAGTGCACAGTCTGAAAGTGTTGGCTCCTGTTATTCACTGCGTTCTCACCGTGTAGTCAGCGTCTGGGTTTCCCCAGGACCCCAAACCCTCTTTGGTGACTAAGCATGGAAACGGCCTGATGTTTCCATGGATTGCACTGGTAAGTAGGCTGTTTGTCTTTCCGGGCTTATGAGAACTTGGAAATGTGTGAATGCTCCATCCAATCAGTCACAGGCAGACGTGGACTTACGGGAATACTGCTGAGGGCCACTTGTACGAGACAGCGTGAGCCACACGGAGCTGAGGACAGAACCGCTGCCAGCTGAAGGCAGTTGCAGGAAGTCCCCTTCCACCCTGTCCTTCCTTCCTTGCTTTGGGGTGGCCCTTTCTCTCTCCCGCCTTCCCCATGTCCCTGTCCCTCCCCGACCCTGGCATTTCCTTGTCACATCCCAGGAGGAA
>NW_007754830.1:0-1759 GCF_000696425.1 Galeopterus variegatus | reverse complement strand
GAAATCAGAATCTAGAAAGAGTTTCGCAAAACCAATTTTTTGTAATTTGTTCTGAGAATTATTCCAATCTGGGTTCCAAAGTAAGAGAAAATATGGAGGGAATGGGAAACGTGCTCCAAATTTTGTGTGACAGATTTTACTGTATTCTTTTTTCTTTTCTTTTTCCTTTCCTTCCCTCCCTTCTCTCCCTCTTCCTCCTTTTCCTTCTCTGCCTTTCCCTTCCCTTCTTTCTCCCCTCACCCCACCTTCCATCATCTACTGAATATAGTGGCCAAAATGAATTGATACTTGTTGATTGCTGAAGCTGCGTGGTGGCTACGTAGGGATCGTTGTTCTTTCCTCCATACTGTTGTGCATGTTTGAAACTTTCCATAATAAAAAAAGCAAAAAGAAAAAGGAATCAGAGGCCAAGAGTAATGATCCTGGCTGTAGTACTGATCTGTTCTCAGCTTCAAAGAGCCATTACAGAAAACTAGACAGAAGCAGAAATTACATTTCATTCAAACTCATTTTTCTAGGAAGCTTTTTTTTTAAAACAAAACAAAACAAAACAAAAAGCTATTTTCCTGGAACCTTAAAAACACATTCAAAAACTGTTTTAACGTGATCCAGCCCAGCAGGAGTCAGAGATGGTGGGAGTACAAGACGGTTGAGAAAGCCTACGACATGGAGTTAGTGGCTGGTTGAGAGAGAGTCTAAACAGAAAATGACCAAATGGGACGGTGGGTAGGTTAGAAGAAGGGACAGAAAGCATATGAGATGAGTCACGTGGATGCCCCAGATTTCCTGCTTTACCTGGGGGCCACGAGTATAGTTTTAAGTTCTTAAACATTATAATTACTAGAGGTCTTGCTCTTTGGGGGAGCTCCTTGTCCCACGCCTTCTAAACAGGCAGAACGTCCAACCACTCTTAGAGCAAATCGTTCTCTGCTTTAGATTTTCCAGGGGAAAAGCGGAGTGTACACGAGGCAGCTTATTTTACCTCTCCTTGTCACGCCAGGGTAAGCTTCCAGCTAATTCTCCTGCGAGGACTGGCAGCTCCCAGCTGCCAGCAGCTGAAGCAGAGCTCCTCTGTCCTCTGTCATATCTGTGGCCCTGAACAGTCCGTTCTACCTGAGGTGGCGACCAGCTGACCACAGGTTGGGTGCACCAGTGCCCTGACAGCTCAGAGGACAGGGGAACATCGGGACACTTGAGGGACCCCGGAGACAGGCAAGTCCCATCGGCCTGTCATCCTGTCATCTCCAAGGATCACCCAAGCTCCAGTGCCTCCGGTAATGTCTTCTTTCCTATTCCTGCATCCCTGCTGTTCTGTGGCTCTTTCCCTTGGATTCCTGACTCCTCTTTGGCTCCCAAGCCAACCCTTTCCACTGGGCTGTCTGTGATCCTTGTTTTTTAGTGGATAATCTCTTCTGTGTCCTCAGTCTTCACAGAATGCCCACGATAACTGGAATCCCACGCTGTCTGGTTTCCCCCGTACTACATTTCATCTACCGGGTTGGGGACACAGCATTATACCAACGCTCCATGATCACTTTCCTCCTTTTGGAAAATATCCCAGCTCTGTCGTGTCCTTGATATTTTGTGATTTTTCTCCCCATCCCTTCATCCTTGCTGTCCTCTACGTGATACCCTGGTGACTGCTCCCTCTCATCGCCCTAATTCAATTAAGCCACGCGTGCATGTGTGTGTGCATGTGTGTGCACGTGTGTGTGTGCACGTGTGTGTGCACACGTGTGTGTGTGCATGTGTGTGCACG
>NW_007754829.1:7337-7797 GCF_000696425.1 Galeopterus variegatus | reverse complement strand
ACCTCAGAATACTCATTCTTCTCATCAGCACATGGATCATTCTCAAGGATAGATCACATATGAGGACACAAATCAACTCTCAACAAATTCAAAGAAATTGGAATTATCCCATGTATTTTCTCAGACCACAATGGATTAAAATTAGAAATCAATAACAAATGAAATTCTGAAAACAATACAAACACATGGAAACTAAACAGCATTCTACTTAATGACATATGAGTCCAAGAAGAAATTAAACAGGAAATCAAAAAATTTATTGAAACTAATAAAAACAGTGATATATCATACCAAAACCTGTGGGATACTGCCAAAGCAATACTAAGGGGGAAATTTATCACATTAAATGCTTACTTCAGAAAAATGGAAAGATGGCAAGTAAACAACCTAATACTTCAACTTAAAGAACTAGAAGAACAAGAACAATCCAAACCCAAAGTTAGCAGACAGAAAGAAATCA
>NW_007754829.1:4718-5549 GCF_000696425.1 Galeopterus variegatus | reverse complement strand
GGATGTGAAAAATTTCTACAATGAGAACTACAAACCACTACTGAGAGAAATTAAAGAGGACACAAGAAGATGGAAAGACATCCCGTGCTCTTGGATTGGAAGAATTAACATTGTGAAAATGTCCATACTACCCAAAGCAATATACAAATTCAATGCAATCCCCATCAAATTTCCAATGACATTTTCCACAGAAATGGAAAAAACTATCCTAACATTTATATGGAATAACAAAAGACCATGCATAGCCAAAATAATCCCTAGCAAAAGTAAATAAAGCTGGAGGCATAACACTACCTGACTTTAAACTGTACTACAAAGTTATAATAACCAAAACAGCATGGTACTGGCATAAAAATAGACACACGGATCAATGGAATAGAATGGAGAATCCACAAATCAACCCACACACCTACAGCCATCTGATCTTTGACAAAGGCACTGAGTCTATACACTGGGGAAGAGACTGCCTCTTCAGCAAATGATGCTGGGAAAACTGGATATCCATATGCAGGAGAATGAAACTCTCCATATACCAAACTCTCCATATACCTCTCACCATACACCAAAATCAACTCAAATGGATTAAAGAATTAAATATACACCCTAAAACAACAAAACTCCTTAAAGAAAACAGGGGAAATGCTCCAGGAAGTATTGAGTGGGCACGGACTTCATGAACACGCCCCCCAAAGCATGGGCAACCAAAGAAAAGATAAATGGGATTATATCAAAGTAACAACCTGCACAGCAAAAGAAATAATTAACAGAGTTAAAAGACAACCAATGGAATGGGAGAAAATATTTGCAAAATATACATCTCACAAAGGATTA
>NW_007754829.1:2301-3526 GCF_000696425.1 Galeopterus variegatus | reverse complement strand
GCAGCCTTTATGGAAAATGGTTTGGAGATTGCTCAAACAATTGCAGACAGACTTACCATATGATCCAGCTATTCCACTGCTGGGAATATACCCAGAGAAATGGAAGTCACCATATCCAAGGGATACCTGTACTCCAATATTCATTGCAGCACTATTTAGAATAGCCAAGAGTTGAAACCATCCCAAATGTCCATTATCAGATGCGTGGATAAGGAAACTGTGGTATATCTAATACTACTCTACCATAAAAAAGAATGAAATACTACCGTTCAGCACAACATGGATGGAATTAGAAAAAATTACATTAAGTGATATAAGTCAGGTAAAGAAAGAGAAATACTACATGTCCTCACTTATTTGTGGGAGCTAAAAAATAAATAAATACACAGACAAATAGGGGCAAGGGACAGGAAGAAGACACAACAATCACAATTCCTTGAAGTTAAGAGAAGCAAACAGATGTGATCAATCACATTGCATATTGATAAAATTAAATTTAATTTAATTTAAAAAAAAACACAGACGAGGATATAAAAGGAAATAGCAGTATTCATAATCCTATTATCCAGGACAAAGTGTACCAATGTTTTGGTGTCTAGTCATCTATGCATTTTTCTATGCATCTCTCTCTTTCATGTTTCTATCACTTACATATCGTCTGTATATGTATTTTATAGAAATTATGTATACATGTTGTTTTGTAACTTGTTTTCTCCACATAATATATCATGAACTTGTTTCCATGGCATTAACATAGATCTACATTCTCACTTTAAATAGCTGCATAGGATTCCATTGTGTGGCTGAATGACAATTTTTTTAACCTGAACTGTTTAATTAGGGTCTTTCCTGGCCCTCATTCAAACATGTATATTCAGAAGACACACTCTGTTTGATGTTGTGAAATCAGAGGAAACTGTCGCAATAATATAAAAAAAGGACTCAATGTATTATTTATTTCAAAGAGCAATTTCAAGATTGAGACAAGTAAGGGAAAGTGAAAAAAAAAAAAACAAATGGTTGATGAGAGGAATATTTTGCATTTGTAAATATTTCATTGCAAATGAAATAATTTCTTGCATATGTGACTTGAGCTTTTCATTCTTATGGAATTTTGAATGTGTTGGAAAGACTTAAAAATAAAATAAGATTACACCTGTTTAGGGTTAAGTATCAAAGCTTCTGCAAAAGGACTTTCCTCCCCAGTGTTTGTGAACCTATAATA
>NW_007754829.1:0-688 GCF_000696425.1 Galeopterus variegatus | reverse complement strand
AGGATGAATCAATGGAATTTATCTATTCCTAAAATTTCTCCCATCCCAAGGCACTCCCCAATTTTTAACAAGTACCATTTAGATATTAAGTAAATAGTGATTAAAAAATTCACCAGTAGTATGTCTGTTTCCAAGGGAAAGGAATGAAGAGAAAAATGATTTATATATGATTTAAAATAAAACTTTTTATTTGATTTACAGAGATGAAAGACAGAAAAAAAAAGATAAGAGAAGTGAAAATATCAAAGTTATTACAGTGCTCAGTCTTACAAGTAAAATGGAGGAAACTGCAGCTCAGAAAAACAAGCAGTTAATTTAAAGAGAAGCAAAGTTGTATTGGTGAGTTCCTGCATCCATAGGTTCAACCAATTGCAAACTAAAAATATTTGGAAAATTAATTGCATGTGTACCGAACATGTACAGAATATTTCTTCTTGTCGATATTCCCTAAACAATAAAATGTAGCAACTATTTACATAGCATTTACATTGTATTAGGTATTACAAGTAATCTAGAGATGATTTAAAGTATGCAAGAGAATGTGCATATGTGTTACACAAATACTACAGCATTTTATATGAGGGAGTTGAGCACCTGTGAATTTTGGTATCCATGACAGGTCGTGGAACCAATTCCCAGTACCAAGGACTGTAACTGCCTTGGGGTTCTTTGTTCCCATATGATTCTC
>NW_007754828.1:6255-7797 GCF_000696425.1 Galeopterus variegatus | reverse complement strand
TTCAGGATGATGGGAGTCACACATTTTATGTTAGCATTTAACCTTGGAATAATGACAAAACGTTTGAAAACCAAGTCAAAAAGCTATGACATATAAATGAAATACATTTAAAAGCTGCACGAGTAAATTCCATGTAGAGAACTATGGTATGGTTGCTGCAACTTTTTCCACTCATGGGAGAGAGATGAAGAGGAGCAGCTGCTGACATTCAGAGGCTGGTCTGGCACCCACCGCTAGAACACGTTATTCTGTTATTGAACATAAACAACCACACAGAATACCAGCCTCAGACAAGGTTACTATGAGATCATGGATAAAATGATAACACTGCATAATTTTTTCTAAGCAGAGATAAAAAAATAAATAAATAAACAAGGTCATTGTGCCACCCACAAAATACCAAACATACCATCTCTTGGTAAAAATGAACAATCGCTACTTCTTTACCAGGTAAAGCTTTATCTTCAGTCTAGTTTCCCCTCTTTTATAGATAAGATTTATTCAGATACCCAAATATGGAATTGTCCCTGCATTCTGACAGCCAATTTAGAGAAAAGCCCAGCTTCCTTAGACCTTCTCCCAAGTCACCTAACCAAAGCCCAAATCCTAAACAGGTTCCTTCCAGTATCCCTTTACTAAGACACCCCATAGTTCTCCATGGTATGTGTTCTCTCTTGTTGCGATGAGTAATAAACCAAACTCGTTTTACTGCATGTTTGTTCCTGCTGGCCTTCTCCAAGGTAGCTCATTGATACATGTGAACCATCAGCATCGTTTACCACACAATCAGTCTACTCAGGGTATGAGGTGATGACTTTGAAGGTGGCTGAAATGATTCTGCCTTAATGCGCTCACCCTGCCAGGTGCCGTCGGGTCCTACTTCATTCTATTTCTGCTCCTTTCACGTTAATTGATTAGGCAATTTTTCTTTCTCTGATAAATACAGAGGGTTTGCAGGCCTTTCCAGGATTCATTATTCAGACAGGAGATAGCTAGTGTTTACACATTTACTCTTGTGTGACCTTACCCAAAAAACCAGTGAAGTACAAACATTCCCTTTAAAAGATCAAATTAAGAGTAAAAATAGTATTGTGGGGGAAACAGACTTCAGGGAAGGCAATGTTGATGTGATATTTCTGCATTCTCTTTCAGTTGTATAAAAGACAAGCAATTAAATTCCAAAATGCTATTAAGCATGGCATTTAACAGGAAAATATATTTTGCTATGCGTGTTTTCAGAAGACAACAAATGGAATCATGTCTAGAACAGGATGTAATCTGGCAAATTTGTAGACACAAGGGAATATTTATATTCAGTTTGGGTAAATGAGCAGTACGATAGTAAAATGTAAAACCAGGGCAGCCAACATTATTAGATGCTTGCAGGTTTTTCTTGATATTAATTCTGGTGTCAACACAGAAAGAGCTATGTAGACATTTATTTCCAATGTTAAATAATTTTTTTTTTAATTTTTATTTTTTCAATATACAATGTATATGATTATTATGGCCCTTCACCGACACCTCCCGCCCTCCTCCCTC
>NW_007754828.1:4722-5031 GCF_000696425.1 Galeopterus variegatus | reverse complement strand
TGTACTTGCTATATGACCCAGTAATCACTCTCTTGGGCATTTATCCCAGAGAAGTAAAAACGTATAGTAACACACACAAAAAAAACCTGTATGTGAATGTTCATAGCAGCTTTATTCATAACAGCAAAAACTGGAAACAACCCAGACGTCCTTGGGTGAATGGTTAAACAAATTGTGGTACATCCATACAATGGAACACCACTCAGCAATAAAAAGAAACAAACTATTTATACATGCAACAACCTTAATGGTTGTCAAGGGCATTATGCTTAATGAAAAAAATCTGTCTTAAAATGTTGGATATTATAT
>NW_007754828.1:0-2977 GCF_000696425.1 Galeopterus variegatus | reverse complement strand
TATCTGCCCTAAGAGCAGAAGTTCATAGAAATAGTATTATACCAAAAAAATGCAGATTGGCTCAGAAAAAAAAATGTCTTATTAGTGAGGATTATTTTGCTGTTATCTCAAGCTCACACAGCAAAACTTCACTTTTTGTTAATGTACGTGATGTCAAGTATTGCCAGGTTCTGGATTAGAAAGTACACAAGGTAGGTTCCGGTCAAGATGGTGGAATACATGGTCCCCAGCAAGACTCTCCCACAAGTCAACCAATTTACAACTATAAAAACACAACATCAGCCAAACTGGGGCCACTGGAGATCAGGGGAAGAGGAGGAGAGACCTGTGGAGTTCACAAGGGCAGGAGAAACCACACTTGAGAGAAAGAAAAAGCTGCTCTGAGTGTTTCAGGCCGCGGTCACTTTGGGGCTGGAGCTGCTGTGCATGTGGAGCAGGAACCCATGGGAGCTGTGGCTGTGCCCTTTGGAAGGAGTTGCTTGGGGGTGGCAGAGGAGAGGAGGGCCTTGGTGGCCCCCAGGACAGCAAGACCACTGGTGGGGTTCCCGTGGACCCGTGCAGGAGTGGGGGATGTGGGCGGTTGAGGGGGGAGCCATTCAGAGGCCGGTGAGTCATTGCAAGGGACCAGTGCAGGGCCCGCCCCATGGGAGGTATTTGGAGTGCAGGAGGTGGGAGAGACAGGCTCATCAGGGGTACACTGGGATGCAGTGGGGACGACCAGCCTGCCTCCCAATCAGTGCAGGACCAATCAGAGGAGATTGCTCAGGAATATAGAATTGCATGGGGTGCAGTTTGATGGGGGGACTTGGGCCCAGATCAGAATTTCTGCATTCTGCATGGCCTGTGTGCGCTGGGTCTCTGGAGAGCTGTGGGTACCTGTGGGGTCAACCATAGGACCCTGAGCTGCACAGGAAGTCTTCCCTGGGAGGCAGCATCAGGGCAGCAATTAGGTTTGGCCACACAGCTCAAGTACTGGCTCCCACAGGAAGTTCCCCCATTTTAGAAGTAAGCAAAGGGCAAAAAATTAGTTCTGGCCCAGGTACACCACCAGCCTCTTGGGGACCACCAGGGGACATGAGGCATGGAGCCAGGGACCGGACCCCAGCCCACAACCACTTAGGGGCCCAGGGAATGGAGCTGGGGACCACGCCCCCCTCCCACGACCAGGCACACCACACCAGCACCTCAGGGCCTGCCCAGGGACTTGAGGATGGAGCTGGGGACCAGAATCCCCTCCCACAACGTGGCACACCACCAGTGCCAAGGAACATGCCAGAAACATCATCTCCCTTTGGGCGGCCCACCACAGCCACCACAATAACCATGGCTGCCATGATAGCAGCTAGATGCCACAGCCACCACACAGTTGGTCTGCCAGCCACTGGAGTGCATTGACACAAGGAGAGTCACCAGCAGAGATAAAGAAAAGAAAAGGATGTCTCTCTCCACAGAGCCCATTTCAGAGTGACAGAAGAAGTATCCGCTCTATGATAATATTAGGGGACCGGATTACACCTCTCAGCATTGGACAGATCATCTAGGCAACAAATCAACAGAGTAACCATTATTCTTTTAGAAGGACAGAAGAAATCTAGGGTAAATAGAGGGGGTGGGGAGAGATTGGACAAGGGGCACAAAGAATAATTACGATCTGTAACGATATATATGCTAGTAATATTGATTTGATCAACATATCTCAATGTTGAACTCCCAAAATATGTATAATCAATTTTGATTCAATAAAAATTAAAATAAATAAATAAATAAAAGTAAACAAAGTAGTATCCTTACTCCTCACATATTCTCCTGAAGGCTCAAAGACATTTTCTCACGTATTTTTCCTTAGCATCTTTATAAATGATCGAGATGATTGTTTCTTTAGGAAGGTTTAGGAATAAACCCATCAGAAACCTAGAAAATAATTAATTACATAATCTTTAATCTCTTCTTAAAGAATTTTACTCTGTGGGTCCTGAACTGACACTGATAACCCTGGGCTATTGAAAAGGATTTTTAGCTGATCCCATTCTCTCAAGTCTTTTTCCTTTCCACCATTCTTCGTTCAGCTGCCGGGTGATTTTTGAAAGCTTGAATCTGATTGTGGCTCTCCATGTTTAAATAAGACCCTTACTGTTGCTTCCAGCCTCATCTCTTGCCCTCCCTATTCTGTCCATCCCAAACTACTGACATATTCTCATAAAAATGAATCTATATCATGTCATCCTGGCTTTGCTATAATAGCTCCTTGTGCCTATAATGTCCTCCCTTATTATTTATGCCTAATAAACAGTCACTCGTCTCTGCTGTCACATGATTTCCTGATTCCCTCCCCCCGGAACTTCCACCTGTCTGGCAGCCCCTCCAGATACGTTGACCCTTTCCCTTATAGCTCACTGTAGCCTGTACTTCCTGCTATGGAGCTACTTATTACAGCTGATGGCACTTTTTGGTAGTATTTTTGTCACTTCCTACTGAATCTCAAATTCTTTAATGTCATAGATTATATCTTACTCACCCTGGCATAGCACATTTCCTGACATACATGTTTTTTAATGAATTACTAAACTAATGAATGAATAACCATACAAGGACACACTTCCCATTGTGTTCCCTGTTGTGAATCACAACAAGCTCAGCTGATAACATTAACAATGGTTCTGTTTGTCCTGAACTGTGCCTCTGAGGCTGATTGGTGATTGGAAGCCACAGTGCTGGCTTCCTAGCAGATTAAGATAATGCTCTCAAGTTCCTGATGTTGTCCAATTATATCCTATCTAGTAAGACTATCATTTTATCTTTCCATTAAGTTCTCAGTGAATAGTCACTCAATTCTTCACTCATCACATTCTAGAAATCCTAGTCTATTATTGTTGAAACCCACACAAACTTTATGCTTTACATTCAAGCTATGTTAAACATGTAGAAGGTTTGGAAGATTTTGTACTGACTAACATGATTTTCAAGCCATCACTTGAAT
>NW_007754827.1:5383-7798 GCF_000696425.1 Galeopterus variegatus | reverse complement strand
AATTTAAATGTTTTAAGAGAAAAAGCTACCAGAAATAAAAGGAAGAAGAAAGCCATAAGTAAAGAGATATTTGCCATAAAATTAAGATAGTGAGGTAGAAATAACCTTAATATCTAGTAATAGGGAAAATGTTAATTAAACTATACAACATGCACTAGAATAAGTCTTGTTAATACAGCCATTAACAATGATAATATGGAGTTTACATAGTAAAAATTAAAATATTTTGATGGAATATAAAATGACAAATATTCATACTTTTTATGCAGAATGACTGCAATTATGTAAAGAAATATGTGCATATGTGAAATTTATTACCATGTATACTGTGGTGTTTTTCCCATTTGTATTATGTATCACTATAACATTGCACTTGCATTTTGAATTAAAGATAACTTTAAAACACATTGCCGGGTTTCCCTACAACCAGGTTATACCAGTTAGTCAGTATTCATTAAACAGCCCACTTTTCAGCTACTTCATCATCTCTAGATATCATATTTCTTTTTAAACCTCACTGGTTTACTTTAAAATTATTTTTTATTGTTATTTTTTTTTCTTACTAATTAGTGAGTTTGAGCACCTGTTCATACTAATTGGCCCTTCACTTAGTGAGTAGACTGTTTATCTTTCGTCCATTTTTACTGATTTCTTTTTTATGTTTATGTAGGTGATTTTGCATTTTATAGGTAAAAATAACATTTTTAAAAGGCTATTTTAAGTGTAAAGACTTTTTAGAATCTTAGCGTCATATGTTTGCACCTTGATCATTGGTTCACACATAGACATGTGTATCTCTATATTATGTTATAGTCATTTTCACATACATTGTTTAATTTTATTTTTCTGGACTGATTTTAATGAATTAAATTTTAGATTGTTTATTATTGGAAATGTTAAATTTACTTTATTGTAAGTGTGAGGTTTGTATGGTCTAGTGGGAAGTCTTTTAGACTCCTATCAATTGTACTGGGTTTACATCTGAGGATTCCATTTATGAGCTATATGATCATGTGCAAATATGTTTTCTCATGTGTTAAATTGAAAATTTATCTTTCAAGGCTGTGTGAGGAGTAAGTCAGACAGCATAATTTAACTGTAAAGTCCTCTACAAATGTTAGAAACATACTTCCTTCTTTACTTATGACATGATTCTTAGTCATCCACAGAAGGCAGCTCTATACGGAAGCTCCTATCAATTATTTATTATTGTTTGGTGATTGTCATGTTTATTTATGATTCATTTTTCATCTGAAAGAATTTCAAATAAAATATTCTATAAAACACAAGACTACCTTGAAAATGCCATAGTTCCAAAAGAGCTAGATAAAATAATCAACAAGCTGTTATTGAAGCTAAGCTTGATGTGTTTCGATTTCATACTCTGAGCTTTTCACTTAAGAACATCTGATCTCTACCCATGAAAAGAGTTTTTAAAAACTAGTAAAAAGCTTTCAGCACTGAGAATGATTGAATTTTTTTAACCTACTACTGAATACATTGTAGATACTCAACAAGTATGTATTATATGACTAATACCAGAAAAATATCCCACTAACTAGTCACTTCCAGAAAGCTTTTTGATGTTATTTGACTAGTGTCAAATCAAGTTTACACTTTAACTTTGTATATCTTGATTTTGGAATAATGCTTTTTACTTCTCAGACTTGTATAATTACTTTTTGATTTTTGCATTATTCATGTGTGGTTCTGTTGAGCTTTATGATTAAACTCTAAGTAATATGGCTCTCACTGAAATTGTACTCATCTGAGAGTGTCTATATCCAAGTGTTTATGGACATTTCTTTCTTCTCTTAGCTTAAGCTACCAAATTTATTGGAACTTTAGTTTGCTCTTTAGGCTTTAATCTAAATGAAATCCTTGCACACAAAAAAATAAAAACCTATTTTAACACCAAGAGTCCAGTAGATTCCCTGAATTTAAAAAGAAAAATATGTTTATATACAGATAAAAGAGGACTTTACATATATTATGTGTGCTTTTATGAATTAAAATGTTACACTATTTCAAGATTTCTGACTAAATGTAAAATATGCAACTAATGTATTATGGATCTACATTTATATTTCAAAAAGTTCATGGAAAATAGAATCAAAGATAAAAATCAAAAATGTAAATTTCATTTCTCAGGATGACCCTTCTGTAAGTGATGATATCAGTCACTGAGTTTATCCCTAAAGAACTGAGGGTCATAGGAATTTAGCCACATCAGTGCAGTCTTTTTAAATTATTAACTAAAGAAAAATGGGTTCCCTTTAAAGATTTTTTTAAGATTAGGAAACAAAAAGAAGGAGCCAAATGAGGACTATAAAGTGGATGCCTAATGATTTTTCCACCCAAACTCTCACAAAATTGCCAGTTTATGAGAGGAATGAGCAGGAGCATTGTCACATG
>NW_007754827.1:3868-4717 GCF_000696425.1 Galeopterus variegatus | reverse complement strand
CACCCAAACTCTCACAAAATTGCCAGTTTATGAGAGGAATGAGCAGGAGCATTGTCACATGTGGAAGGACTCTCCGGGTAAATCTTTCTCAGGCATTTTTCTGCTAAAGGTTTAGCTAATTTTCTGAAATCACTCTCATAATAAAAAGATGTTAGAGTTCTTTATCTCTCCAGAAAGTCAAGCAAAATCCCAAAAACTGTTGCCATGACCTTTGTGGTTGCCTGGTGTACTTTTTGCTTTGACTGGACCACTTCCATCTCTTGGTAGCCATGGCGTTGATTGTGCTTTGTCTTTAGGATCTTACTGCTAAAGCCATGTTTTATCTCCTGTTACAGTTCTTCAACGGAATCCTTCAAGATATTGATCCCACTTGTTTAAAATTTCCATTGTAAGCTCTGCTCTTGTCTGCAGCTAATGTGGGCACAACAGGTTGGGCACCCATCAAGTGGAAAGTTTACACAGTTGTAATTTTTCAGTCAGTTTGTGTAAGCATGTAAGTTTATTTTGGTACTCCCAAATTTTGAAATCCATGCATGGTTTTTCATCATATACATTTTCCATGAACTTTTTGAAGACCTCTTACATGTTGGAAAGAATGGTGAGACAACATATGAAAGCGACAAACAGTTTTTATGAAGACGAATTTCATCTTTCAAGTAGTTATTAACTCAACAAACATATTTATCATATGCTCTGAAGGTGAGTGCTTTGTTGGAGCTAAAGTTAAAAAGAAAAAGGCTGAATCTGATTTTAAATACCTTAGAGTCACATAAATAAGTACAATGACAAAAAATGACAAGTGCTATAATGACTATGACATAAATTACAATAATTTTTTTGAAAAAACTG
>NW_007754827.1:0-462 GCF_000696425.1 Galeopterus variegatus | reverse complement strand
TGCTCCAAGGACCTTTTCCTGATACCTAGCTCATAGACCAGCATGTGATGGGCTTGTGAACCGGCTTGGGGGTTCTGTGAACTCCAGACCCCAGCCCTAGCTCTACAATTTATTTATTATTATTATTTTATTTTTACATTCTAAGATGATGTTGTGGAGCAATTGAGGGAGAAGGGGGAGGGGTAGGGGAGGGAGATATGGTGAGAGGAGGAGGAAGGGGAGCATGGTCAAGGCCCATGGTACCCCCCTCATTCTGGCAGAGAAGCTCAAGGGGGCTTCAGCAGTGGCTCAGTAATTTCTGGGCTGGATTTGGACTTCGGGGGGTGTGGCTGAGGCCCTCGGTCTCCCACCTCCCCAGCTCAGGAGCTCAGGGTGCTTCTGTCTTTAACTCTGTGGTTGTTACTGGGCTGCATGTGGATGTTGGAGGGGGCATGGCTGAAGCTCTCAGCCCCTCACTACCCC
>NW_007754826.1:7593-7799 GCF_000696425.1 Galeopterus variegatus | reverse complement strand
GTAGAACACATTTGTGATCTAGTAATTAGTTGATACTTCATTCCAAGTCATCCCCAAAGGGCGCTGCTTCTGCAGCCTGCAATGTGAGCCTTTTAGTGACTTTGATTCTAACATTGTCATACATTGGAACTTATGTAAGATGCACTTGTCTTGTAAATTTGACTTTATAGACCTGAGCTCAGATCCTAACTCTGCCTCTTACAAGA
>NW_007754826.1:4857-6050 GCF_000696425.1 Galeopterus variegatus | reverse complement strand
ATTATGTCTATTAACATTTGAAAAGACTGTTCTGAAACTTTTTTCCTATATTCATATATATGGAACATAATAGGGTTATATTATTATATACTGCTTTTTAAATAACTTAATAATATGTTTTGAACATTTTCCTGTGTGGCTAAAAAATGGAAAGTGGGTACAACAACTCTGGAAAAAGAGCTGGCAGTTACTTATTAAACTACACACATGAGGGTACTTCAAAAAGTTGATGGAAAAGTAGAATTAAAAGCCAATATGAATCTTTCCATGAACTTTTTGAAATACCCTCGTACACCTACCCTGTGACTCAGCAGTTCCATCCTAGGTATAAAAATCTAAGAGGAAATAAAACGTTTGTTCACAAAAATTCTTGTAAAAGAATGTTATAGCAGCTTTATATAATAGTAAAAAACTGAATATACCTCAAATATCCATCGACAGTTGAATGGAAAAATGAGGTAAGTTGTATTCATACAGTGGAATAGTAACTACTTAGCAACAACTAGTCATGATGTTGCATGGATTCAAGGCTGTTGATTCGTGCAACAACATGGATGAACCTCAAAAGTATTAAGCTGAGTGAAAGAAACCAGACTATAAAAAGCACACATTGTATGATTCCATTTATATGAAGTTCTAAACCAGAACAATGGTTTTCTCTCAGAGTTGGTGGGTGGGGGGCAAAGGAAGAAATAACTGGGAAAGGGCATGATGGAACTTTCTGGGGTGATGACAATATTTTGTATTTTAATATGTTAATGTTACATAGATGCATACATTTGCCAAAATACATCAGATGATATACTTAGCATATATGCATTGCACTGTATATAAATTTTACCCAGGAAAAAAGAAAACACATACTGAATTTTAAGCCTGTTTCCTCATCAGTGAAATAGCCAAACAGAGTCATATTTATAAAGCACATTGCCTTTATATAGCATTGCACCATAAGTGACAACAATCTCTCAAAACACGAACATTTCTTCAAAACAAAGGGTCAGTATAGTTAATGTATAAAGAGCTCATGAGACTCACGAAAAAGAAACCAATGAAATGTCAATATGGAAATGGGAAAAAGAAATGAGTTTAAAATTCTAAGAAGTATACATAGACAATAACCATAAGAGTGTTCAAACTCACTGTTAAAAAAATAATGTCTCTTTATTGAGCACTGACTAGATTTATAAGTT
>NW_007754826.1:2002-3129 GCF_000696425.1 Galeopterus variegatus | reverse complement strand
TTTTTTTTAAGGAAAAGAGTTTAGTCCAATCTAGGGAAGCACTTTCTATTTCTAAAGATGGACCGGAGTGAAATGAGAGTACGAGTTTTCTTTCTGAATCCATGGGACACCAAGCACTGGATGGCCTGAGGGTGTCCTGGGTAAGAGTGAGATTAGCATTAATTATCTTAAAGATGTTTTCCAATGCTATTTTAATCTACGCAATTGCTTTTTGTAGGGAAAGTGATTGTTCTCTAGTCAAGCAAATATTGTAACGTTAATGTGATGGAATACATACCCTATTTAATAGAAGGTACTTTTCAAAGGTTGTGTCCAATCATAAGCAAACTGTTAACATCCATTTTTTAAAGTATATTCTCTATGAAACTTTTTGCATTAATAGTGTTTAGACACTTTAGTTTACTTCAGTTACTTTAGTTTAAATACCTATATCTTTTAAAATGTAACATAATGGATTTAAAAAATACTTTATAATCCACATTTTGCATTAATGCAAGCAAATTTTTCCTTCCTCATCCTAAATGAATCCGACTGTTCTGAACATGTGAATGACATGTACTGAAAAAATATAATGATGATGATGATGATGATGATGATAAGAAAAAGAAGGAGGAGGAGGAAGTGGAGGAGGATAACTTACCTTAGTTGAAAGCGCTGTGTGCCGGGCATGTTTTTAAGCGTGGATTCACTTATTTACATAGATTAACTCCCTCAGTCTCTACAGCAACTATATCACATAGTTACACTTTTTATTCCCATTTTACAAATGAAGAAACGAAGCCACATACAGGGTAAGTGATTTGTCCTGAGAGATATTGTTAGTAAGAAGCTAAGCTAAGAGTCTGGCTCCAGAGTCTGCATTTTTATTACCCCGTTACTTCTGTTTTTCAGCTTTCAGATCTTAGAGCATTCCAGTTAGAAGTAGAAGGAAACCTTGGAATCCCTGCACGCAGTCCTGAGTATCTTACTCTAGGTTAGCCTCATAAAAAGCATGTAACTATGCTATGCTGTGGGAGACCCATGGTTTTACTGCCCAGTTCGCACTTTCATAGAGACACGTAGGCAGGTAGAACACATTTGTGATCTAGTAATTAGTTGATACTTCATTCCAAGTCATCCCCAAAGGG
>NW_007754826.1:0-548 GCF_000696425.1 Galeopterus variegatus | reverse complement strand
TTTCCATGAAGAGTCCAGTAGTTCCGCCAACACAGGGAGCATCTATTATGTTCTTGCCTTGTAGTAAAAAGACAGAGGGCTTGCGGTCTAAGCAAAAAGCTCTGGAACACAGTGTAAACACGGAGAATACATAAGGGCAGGGGAAGGAAAGTTCTTCTACCTAACGACAAAATCAAGCATTCAAGAAAAGACCTGCCCAAATGAACAGTTTTGTGAGTTAGCATATAACATCTTACTTCTCCCGACTGCAACAAATAGACTTTTTTTTCTCCTCTGTGCAGCTGGGTTCATGATTAATTCTTTGCATCTCATGGACTTTTTGAATAGAAGAGAGTATTTTGATTAGGTGGTTTACTTATATTTCTTTTTCTTATTTTTTAAAAAACAAATTTATATTGTCTTAAAGTAATACAATTTAAATTAGAAAAATTTGTGAAAAAATTTTTCAAGAAAAAAGTGAAAATTATTTCCATCCCATCATGTAGATATTATGTCTATTAACATTTGAAAAGACTGTTCTGAAACTTTTTTCCTATATTCATATATAT
>NW_007754825.1:7337-7800 GCF_000696425.1 Galeopterus variegatus | reverse complement strand
GGATTTGAATGCATTTTATGCTGCTACACCATTATCTTTCCATCTTTCTATTTCTATGAATAAAATAACACTCAAAGAATCAAGATGGCATAAAATAAATCCTGCAGCTTTTAACTATGGCCCACTGTCTCGTGGACTTATATCCAGCCTCTTACTGCTTGGATAGCAACAAGTTTAGCCCAACAATGAAGATGACCTTGTTACTAAAATTAAAAGTTGGCTTTCTNTTAAACAAGGCCTAGTATGAGGTAATTGCCACTGAGAACTGCCCCACATAAGCAATGACCCGGAGACGTGAGCGGTGCCCCATCCTGTGGGAACACACACATGTTTGACAGACCGCAGGTGTGATTGCAAGCCTGCAAACCTGTGAGCTCAAACTCAAAGTGCACAGAATTAGTTAAGAGATATATTATGGCCAAGCAACAACTATCTGAAGATAGAAGTGCTGGAAATTTTTTTT
>NW_007754825.1:3155-6498 GCF_000696425.1 Galeopterus variegatus | reverse complement strand
AAGAGATATATTATGGCCAAGCAACAACTATCTGAAGATAGAAGTGCTGGAAATTTTTTTTTAATTTCTTTTCCTTTTTCAAGCAAGCTGTTTTTGTGAAGTATACCCAGAATATACTGTGAGCCAAAACCCGGGTTGGTTTTCCCAATACTAATAACAGTATAGCTAACACCTACATATGGCTTACATGTACCAGCTGCTCTTCTTAGTGGTGTATGTTTATTAACTCATTTAACTCGAACCACATTCTTCTGTCTTATTTCATCCAGATTCTAGTGCTGGGTTGATTGTCAAGAGTACTGTCTTTAGACACAGACACAGGCAAAAGTGTCCTTACTCAGGGCCACTCCCTTTAAAGGGCTTTAGTCTGTCCCTCTTCCAGCCATGATCTTCCCCATATCTAGTGTCCAAAGGGCCAAGAGAACATGTTCCCTCTGGAGCCTCTACTTCTAGATACAGTCCTGGTACCTGAGACCTTAGACTCTCTTGCTACACACCATGGAGTTGCTTCCCAGACCCAACCAAGCCTCTTCCCTTGGAGCTGATAGTCATTAAATGGATATGTCAGAGATTAATTATTTAATTGATTGATTCACACACAAACCTTAATGCATAAAGTTTTTTGGAATCTCTTCTTATGACCAAAGAATTTTTTCTTTTCCTTTTGCCTGATGATTTCACATTTGTTTTCTGGAAAAGTGAAGCTGTCAGTTCCAGATGGGAAAAGTGTCCAATAAATTACACCATAGAAAGTAGCATTCCGTGAACACAAGTTTGTAACAGACATATTTTGTTTGAGGATTTTCAAATTTAAAAATTTTCTCCTTAAAAAAGGTAATCTTAAATTCTTAAACACTTGGCTCCTTTTAGATAAGGGATCCTTTTTTTTTAATAACATTTAATTATGCTTTTAAAAAATATGTCCAGCATTTTCAGTTAGCCAACAGAATAATTAACCAAATCTCTAAATACCTTTCTGTTCTTTGGCCTCCTGTGGTAGCAGCAATATTTCATCTCTTAGTTGTTTAAGCTAAGGTCCTTCCTGATTGTTTTATGACTTAATTACAGTGATTACATCATGTTTATAGACTATGCCTGCCCAGCACAAGGCAAGCTTTTATATCAGACCCTGAACATAAGAATCAATGGGTATGCTTGTTGGATGCAAAACCAACTAATGAGCTGCAACTGTGAAGCAGGAAGCTGTTCCAAGAAAACATATAACATCATTAGTGAAGGAGACTGTATCTCAAACAGCAAGACTGGATGTCTGCTTTTCAATCCAGAGACTTCAAATAGACCTAACAGTTCCCTTTGTCTTCATTTAAGAAAAGCTCAGGGTGCAGAAACCAGCATCCCTTGTTTGGTCTTATCAGTATGAAAGACAGCAACAATATAGTGAGAAAAAAAATGCCAGGAGAGTATCATGTAACAAGCTGTACTCAAATATAAAAATGGGATTTTTTGCTTTCTTGGATTTGCTTCAAACACTAGAGGCTATGGCTAATTTATGTAAGCCTCAGCTTAGGCCCAGATATAAGCCTAGGGGATACAATCCCCTGTCCCTAGTTGCTGGGAAGACTGTTAAAGCACATATTAGAGCAGAGTTTCTCAAATGGGAGAGATTTTGCACCCACCGAGTACATCTGGCAATGTCTAGAGACATTTTTGCTTGTCACTACTTGGGGTAGGCTGGGGAGAGTGATACTGGTATCTAGTAAATAGCCTACAATGCACAGAACAGCCCACCACAACAAAGAATTATCCATTCCAAAATGCCAATAGTGCCACAGTTGAGAAGTCCTATTTTAAAGGGACAAGGACATGAGCAAAAACAATGCCAAATGCTGCTAATGTAGAAATTTAAATGGTTTTCCCTCTCAGGTGTTACTACCTACCCACCCTAAGAAACACTTAGATGGTTCATGGGATCAGGTTGGGACCACATAGATTGAACTTTTGGGTTGTATGGAATCAAATATAATTCTGTGCCACTATATAATGCCTCTCCCTACAGAGATCAAAATGCTTTTCAGAAAGAATTATTCCACTGGGAGAGCTAACTGGGAGCTGGAGGGACCCACATTTCACAGATGGGAAAACAGGAGGCTGCGGGAGGTTATCATTTGCTTAAGGTTATTCAATAAATCAGGTTCAGAGCTCTGGAAACTAAGAGAGACCAGACCTTTGGGGAGAATGCTGAAAGAATGTAAAAGGACAGAAAATGCTCTTGGCTGTATGCCATTTTAGTGGCACCAATCTTTTTCACATCCTGAGTCTCTTGTGTCAAGAAAAGCAGGGTCTCCTGTACTGGGCAGTTCATGTGATTTTCCCCAGAATCAGCAGCTCCTGAGGAGCCTCACCTCCTCCCAGCTGGCCAAAGAGCCCTCATCTCACAAACCCAATTCCCAGGGCTATTCTCCAGATATTTATACTGTCAAATGACTTAATGGGCTGCAGAAATGTGTTGGTGTATTTGTTAAAATGGTCACCATAATGAAAAAGATGGATGACATCTGCCCTTATCCTCTGTCAATCTGTCACATGGATGTAGCTCTTTCCGATCAATCACCGTGGTATGCACTATGTACAAACCAAAGATGAAATGTCAGCCCATGTATCTAATCGTTCTTGAACAGCATATGAGAAAATGACTGTTGGGCTCTGCTGTTCCCCTTTACAACCAGCATTAATTGGCGTCTTTGTTATCTACATGGAGATCCTGATCTGGATGGTTTTAAGGCTCCAATAAAGCTTTCAACAGGAAGTGTGATCAGGCTGATTCTTACTGAAGGGAAAAGTGCAGAGAAATCTCAGAAACTCTATGATCCCAGTAATATTTGATCAAGAACTTTCATGAACACTGGGTAACTTATTATATTTGTTCATAAGGTAAGAGAAGAATCCAAAAAGCTTCGAGATAAACATTTCTGTATTTTCCCCCAGGAAGCAGAGGAGCCCTGCAAGAAGACATGAAGCATATTCCCAGATAACTGTGGCAAACAAAATGAAGGGGTTGTCTTCTCTAATTCCCAGGTTATTTGGGGGATACATACATTTTTCCATCTTCAGGGACAGGATCATAGAATAGTCAGTGTAAGAATGAACTTTGTCATTAAATCTAGCGTCCTACTGGGGCATGAATCCTCCTGAAGATATCTCCAATAACAAAATTTATGCTTCTGCTTTAATACTTACAATGAAGAGGCATGCACTGCCTTACAGGGTTCTATTTAGATAGCAGTCATTTAAAAGGATAAAAGAGGAAAACCTGAAATATCCTGATACATTCACCATAGTATAGATTTTATCAAGAATTCCCTATTCATAAGTATAGCTGGCT
>NW_007754825.1:0-2717 GCF_000696425.1 Galeopterus variegatus | reverse complement strand
CCAAAAAAAAAAAAAAAAAAAGAAAAGAAAAAAAGTATAACCTCCCTTGTCCAACTTTCTTAAAATGAAAATGATATCAAAGCTGCCTTCAAGTCCCTACAGAAGTAGTCTATCTTCTTGTCTGATTTCCAGATATACACAGTATTTAACATACCTTGTTCTAGGAGGGAAGACTGCCCTCACCCTCAGGTTAGGCTCTGTCTCATCCTACAGTCAAGAAAGTAGTGAATGCAGTAAGTGTAAGACCAACTACCGACATAAAACTGAGTTCTGAAAATTCTACATTTCTAGTTGGTTCCATGTTCAAAATGACCCATGTAAGGTTATTGGAAATAAATAGCTACATAAAGTCGCTACAACTAATGAAATGAGGTAATGGCAATGAGACCACCTATGGTATTTGAAATAAAAGCTTATTTTCTCATGCAAGATAAATTATCATCATTGCATGGGACAGCTGGAGGTTTTCTCATGCTCCACTTAAACAGGACTCCAGATATGAAAAGAGTTGTATCTCTCCATCTTATAATTACTCTAAAGATGGATAACAAGAAGCTACTATATTGCCCCTACGTTTTCCCTCCTTGTTTATTTGAAAAAGTGCACACCATCCATTAAGGTTAAAGAGATATCACTAAGGAATGCAGCTGCAATGGTTGTACATTAGATGACTCTGGCCTGTGCTTAATCTAGGGCTTTGTTTAAAAGAGCTTTTCAATTTTAATTAAAATAAAATGGGCCCTGGAAGAAAATGCATCTCCTCCAGGGAGAATGGTATGCAGCTTGTTTTCTGTAATTTTACCCATTGCACCGCTGGCTGTTGCTTTTCCACAGCTCTTAAATGGTGTCTAAATTGACCAGCTCCGTTGCCAAGGAAACGGACAGGACAATGCTAATAGAAGCTACTTAGGACACACTGTGAAAAGCTTAGAAATAAAATTGTTTGACATGAAAGGCACCGTGTCAGCAGCCAGGCAACTCTGTTAAAGGCTGTACTAAGCAGAAGATAGTTACATGTCTCCCTCCACTCTTTCCCCTCAAAATCTCTTCTAGAAAATGGATTCTGTCCTAGAAGCTTGGACAGCTTTTCCTATCAGGATCATTTTGTCTTTCTGACTCAAAGTAGGGGAAAATCTTTATGCTATGGTTTCAAAGCACCCAGAATAGACTTCAATTTTTACCCATGGAAATGAGCTGCTTTTTTTTTTTTTTTTTTTTTCCTTTCTAGCAACAAAGTCCTTTCCTCTCATGAATAAATTGCAAATATTCTTCTGAATTTTCTACGATTGTTAATTAAAATCCACTTGATTTAAGCTGCTTCTCCCATTTTGCACTCACAAACCATAAATTATAGAGGAGGTCAAAGAATGAATGGCAATTTGACATGAAGAGGTTGATTTATTGCTTCAGAAGGATTTTTATACCAGATGTGGCAGGAGTCATAAATTAAATGCTAAATGTTATGTATTATTATGCTTTCAGGAATATAAATGTGTCTAAAATGCTATGCAGGTGGAATGATAAAAATATGAATCTACTCTCCTGGTAATTTTAGAAGTCCCTTTAAAGCTGTCAGAAAGAAAATAAGCTAAAAAACAATCTAGATGGGCCCCTCAGATGCCTTTTATAGCACACTCCTGCTTTATAAATGTAACTCTTTATATGCTGGACATTGGCATGTGGTGGTTTGGGTGGGGAGAAGAGATAAAGAATTCTTTCATCTGGGAAAAAAAAGAGAGAGAGAAAGTGAAAAAGGAAAAAAATAAATAAAAAACAATCCAGAGAGCTCTGTGCCACTGTGACATCATGACAAGCATTCAAATCATTATTTCTCACTACTCTTCTACAGATGACCATAATTTAATTTACTTACCCTCATTTGAAAGCCAATCTGTACACGATGAAACTTGCCTGACTTCACCTAGCAGCTGCAGTGCCTATAATTACTGAGTTTAAAANCTATCCCCCTTGAACAACACAGTAGTAACTGGCCTGACACAAAAGGCACATGCTAGGTGGGATTGGAAAACACAATGGCAGCCCCCCTCAGCCTGTGTCCCCAGCATCTTTTCTTGTCATCTCCAGTGAAAGTCATTATGACAGACTTTGTTCAGCTGATGAGCTTCTTGTGGATCCCAAGAATATAATAAGGGAACCAGCCTATTCTGTACAAATATGCCATCTCACCAACACCCAACAAGAGCATGTGCTCAAAAAGAAATGCCTTGAAAGCTGACGAATGCCTGCCAAAAACAACTTTACGAAGTCTCATTCTTTTAGTGTCCCAGTAAGAAAAAGATAAACTTCACTCTTAAAGGCCCCTCTCCATTCCTCAAAATGTTTTTTCATATGACCCAGCCATTCCACTCCCAGACATATCCTCAAAAAAATTGAAAACAGGGCCTCGAACAAACATTTGCATGCAATTATATTTTCGTGGCAGCATTAATAACAATAGCCAAAAGGTGGGAACAACCAAGTGTCCATCACAACAGATGGATGGATAAACAAAATGTAGAATATCTATAGAATGAAATATTACTGGGCCACAAAAAGGAATGAAGTTCTAACACATGCTACAATATTGATAAATCTTGGGAAAAAATGAATGAAGTGAAAGAAGCCAGATACAAAAGGACAAATATTGTATGACTGCACTTATAGGGAGTGTGTAGAACAGGCAAATTCATAGAGGTAGATAGCAGAGTAGAGGTTAG
>NW_007754824.1:6174-7800 GCF_000696425.1 Galeopterus variegatus | reverse complement strand
AGACGCTCCAGAGAAGATCTCTTTGGCAGAAAGGATTATAGAGAGTTCTTATCTAACTATAATTTAAGAACCATAATTTTGTTGTTATTAAATAATACTTGATGAATGCTCTTGTTTTCAGTATTTGGAAAAATAAAATTTTCTCAATATAAGCTAAAATGCTACCTAGCATCATCAACTATTAGCCTAAAAATGTATAGTATTTTCACATAATTATATTAAATCTAAGTACTTCTTCAATTTAATATAAATCCTGCCCAACTTATACAGCATGAAAAAAAAATTGAAAATTTCATGAAAAATTTTTAAATGTTTTTGCTCCCAAAACAATTTAACAATTCCCACAGACTTATATAATTTCTAGCCAAAATTACTTAATATATATTCTCATTGATAACTTCTTTGAATAATTATACTTTCAGAGAGGGATTCAGAAAGAAATATCACTAACTGCACATTTTTCAGAAAAAGAACAAATATAAAATGAATACTATAGTTATGCATAATTTTTGACCTATTATCTTTCATGGGTCTGGGACTTGTCCTTACACTTTTACTCATGAATTTATCAACTATTAGTGGACAACACTTAATCAATACACTGGGAGTTAATGCCAAGGACTGATGTCGGAGTAATTAGAAATGATGTGTACTGTAATGTTTTGAGATTCCCCAAGGATGAACACGTTATCGATAAATGACGGTTACCAAGCATTACCAATACGGAGCTAAAATGTCACTTTTAAAAGCAGGTAATGGATGTTGGAGCTAAAACAAAATTGGAAATAATTCTTTGGATTCTCTCTATGGGGCATTAGTGCTGAGTCATTGCAATACTACCCAGTATGTAAGAGAGTACAGACAGTAATCCACTGTGCAGGTGCTAAGGTATTCCTGTCGATACACACAATCTATGCCAAGGGCCAGACTTATGGTAGAGAAATTATTGAATTTTTCTTCTCAGGTGACTCTAAATAAAAAATTAATTAACTTCATAAATAAGAGCCATGTACAGAAGAGATACTTCTTCACATATAAAGCAACAGGAAAAGTGAAGAAATCTTGCCAATCAACATAAATAATTACTGTCATAAAATACCTACTAAGACTCAGTTGATTTGCTCTGTCATATAAATAGAAACAACCTGAGCCATCTTTCTTACTAGAAAGCAAATAACATTAGTTTCATTTCTTTTTTCAATATTTGTTTTGCTATTTGGGATTTAAGATTTTTTTTTTTTTTTACTTTCTTTTCCTCTGTCTTCTATCTGTGGCCTGACACACAAATACTGAATTAACTCTTTCAGATCCTCAGTCCAAATAGGTGTTTCAGAAATACTTTTGTACTGAAACCAAATCCTCAAGTATGGATTTCTCACTTTCATTACTTTTTATGCTTATGTTTTTAAGTTTCTGCCTGTTACTGGTTTTTGTGCATGGCAGACTCTTGAGTGATGGGGGAGAAATATCTGTGGATATCAGCCCAGACTACAGTTCAGTGGCTGGAAGGCATCACACAGATACAGCCAGAGGGTGATGATGTTGCTATGGGAAAAGGCAGGTGCATGGTGGGTGAGTGAGGCTGAAAAAGACAATAAAGCTTGTGCTGTGTGAATGAACCAAGAC
>NW_007754824.1:0-2569 GCF_000696425.1 Galeopterus variegatus | reverse complement strand
GCTCATTTATGAAGCCTTCACCTTCATGACCTTGTCACCTCCCAAAGGCCACCTCCTAATATATCACCTTGGGTATTAGTATGAATTGGTGTAGGACACAAACATTCAGGCATGGCAAACATAAAATATTTTCAACAAATCACAACACTAATTGTATTAATAAAGTCTCTAGAGGTCAACAGCATGGAGTGACATTATCTCCAATACATTATCTCCAATCCCCTAAGCAAACCTGTGAAGTCTTTATTAAGATTAAGAGATCATCACTAATTATCTTTGTATGTGTGATAATATATTGGTTAGGTATCTTCTTATAAAAAGAGTCACTGGCATATTTGCCAGTAAAATAAAATCTTTATGATTTATATTTTACAAGTAAGGAAGCCGAGGTTCAAGGGAGATAAAGTAAAACTTCTAAAATCGAACAACTAAGCATCAGCAACATGATCCAACAGGCTTTCTCTAAATCCTTACACCATCATATTTACACTGTTCTAGTCAATGTCTCTAGAAGGGACTTATTTATAATATTTGCCCAACTCCCAGTAGATTTTCTCTAAAGCCCACTTTCCTTGTTCAATTAACTTAATCATTAGCATGGATTATATGAAATGACTGCATACTCAAACTTTATTCCCTGTAAAAATAATTGTTGAATTCTAGGATCAGAGAGTAGAAGTAGATACACACAGAAGTTGGGAAAAGTTTAGGTATTTTATTGATCTGTAAAGATTATGTCTTTTCCGTTTGCTTGTTGTAGTAACTTCATGAAAGTATAGTTGTTATATCTTCTTCTTCTCAAACTTTATTCCCTGTAAAAATAATTGTTGAATTCTAGGATCAGAGAGTAGAAGTAGATACACACAGAAGTTGGGAAAAGTTTAGGTATTTTATTGATCTGTAAAGATTTCATGGTAGTAGTTACCACATAGTATTTGCCAGGCACTATTCTAAAACTTTACATATATAATGTATAAAACTTTAACAGGACCCTACAAAGGTGTACTACCAATGCTCTCATTTAAAAGATGAGAAAATAGAAATACAAGTTGAACATCTGAACAAGACACATTGCTAGCAAGTGTCAGAACCAGGAGTCCAAAGTTTGTATTCTTAAGAACTAACTGCTCCTTTATGATTCATGATACAATTTAAGCTAGTCCTTTAGATCAGGATCTCCCCAGCCTCAGCCACAGCCATCCTTCCCCACTTACCCTTCCTGTTGGTCATGGGTGGTGTCAGGGAAGTTCCAGGGACCATGCAGACCTGGAGCTCTTTACACCATCTCATAACTATCTTCCTGTTTGTGTATTGGAACACCCGTTAATTTGAACCATTGCTTTCAAGTAGGATCAATCAATGTTTCTAAACTCTCTCTTAAAGTAGTTATGTGATGAAAGGTTCACACCAGCTCACAAGAGAGAATTGATACAAGGTTAAGAATGCTGCAAGCCAGTTTTTAAACAGTCATTATTAAAAAGTAAATTACATAAATATAAAATTAAATAAATTATACTAAAATCAAAGGTAATAAATACTCAAGACTTCCTACTTTCTAATCACTGTGCATACTTTACTAGGTATATGCTCCTGAGATTAAAGATGACTTGTGTATTGTCTCTGTATGGTGGAAATACTATAGGGTGGTGTGCAGTGGGAATCATTTTGCACTGCTACTTTCAATGAAGTTATATCATTCACTCAAAAGCAGCCATTATGAGAACATTTTACCAGAGATTTGCAAATGATAAATATCAGGGCTTAATTTATTGTTTTGTTGATTGTCTGTACTTAAAAAAGTGAAAGAAAAAAAAATTAATAACTGAGATTAAACCTAAAATTATGTCATGTCTATACATTACATTGACGAATAGCACAAAAAAGTGAGGAAATATTATTCCAATATTTGAAAGCTATTATCTGATTCCACAAAGAAGTTGCTTGGGTCACTGACAAGAGAGTGAGGTTCCCACATACACCCACCTGGTCTCACATTAATTGTACTCATTAACATAAATAAAACATCAATCAGTCATTGATGATGTGTGTGATTTATTTACTGACTCAGATAGTAAGTACTTGTTTGCAGTCTAATTTTATCAAATAGTGGTTGAATTGTACCATAGATTGGTTACACACACAAGAATTCAGCCAAAATCAATGAAGGCCTTCATTTAGAATCAATTGGCTATGAGAATTTACAATAAAGCTTATTACATTTTATAATGATTTGTAAATTCAGTGTTAAACATTGTTAATATCAGTAAAGTTTTTAATAAATTTACTGGAGAGGCAGCTGTTAAACTTTTATCAGCACAGCAATAATTAAATGTTTAGTCCATTTGTACTACAAATACAGCTAAAATAAGCTATAATTGGATTTCACCCACTCTTCTCTGTTGAGAGTAATAATAAGAGGATCAGAGAGAAAACAAACTTTTATTTACTGTAACCATTAGAACAGATATCAAGAACCCCCTGTATGTCCATTGATGTAGATCAGCAAAAAACTCATCCTTCAATCCCGTTCTGAGAGAGAACAGTGTGGGCTCCAGGCCTCAGAGATACA
>NW_007754823.1:7449-7801 GCF_000696425.1 Galeopterus variegatus | reverse complement strand
TGATGAGTTTACTTAGATCGATGAGCTTGGTCTGATGAGTTTACTTAGATCGATGAGCTTAACCTGATGAGTTTACTTAGATCGATGAACTCGGTCTGATGAGTTTACTTAGATCGATGAGTTTGGTCTGATGAATTTACTTAGATTGATGAGCTCAGTGCGAGGAGTTTACTTAGATCGATGAGGTTGGTCAAATGATTTTAGTTAGATCGATAAGCTTGTTTAGATTAGTATTCCTTGATCGATTAGATTGGCCTAATTAGTTTTCTGAGATCGATTCACTTGGTCTGCTTAGTTTTCTTTGATTGATTAGTCAGGTCTGATTAATAAACCTACATCGATTAGGTTGGTT
>NW_007754823.1:1182-2042 GCF_000696425.1 Galeopterus variegatus | reverse complement strand
CTTGGTCTGATGAGTTTACTAAGATCGATGAGCTTGGTCTGATGAGTTTATTAGATTGATGTGCTCGGTACAATGAGTTTACTTAGATCGATGAGCTTCGTCTTATGAGTTTACTTAGATCGATCATCTTTGTCTGATGAGTTTACTTAGATTGATGATCTCGGTCTGATGAGATTACTTAGATCGATGAGCTCGGTCTGATGAGTTTACTTAGATCGATGAGTTTGGTCTGATGAATTTACTTAGATTGATGAGCTCAGTGCGAGGAGTTTACTTAGATCGATGACGTTGGTCAGATGATTTTAGTTAGATCGATAAGCTTGGTTAGATTAGTTTTCCTTTATTGATTTGCTTGCTCTGATTAGTTTTCTTTGATCGATTAGTCAGGTCTGATTAATAAACATACATTGTTTAGCTTGGTTTGATTATTTTTCCTAGATTAATAAGCTTGGTCTCATTAGTTTTCTTAGATCGATTAGCTTAGTCAGATTATATTTCCTAGATCGATTAACTTGGTCTGATTATTTCTCCTAGATCGATTAGCTCGGTCTGATGAGTTTACTCAGGTCGATGATCTCGCTGTGATGAATGTACTTAGATCGATGTGCTTGGTCTGATGAGTTTACTAAAATCGATGAGCTTGGTCTGATGAGTTTACTTAGATCAAAGGGCTTGGTCTGATGAGTTTACTTTCATGGGTTTGCTTTGTCTGCTGACTTTACATTGATCGATGAGCTTGGTCTGATGAGTTTACTTAGGTCGATGAGCTCGGTCTGATGAGTTTACTTAGATCGATGAGGTTGGTCTGATGAATTTACTTAGATTGATGAGCTCAGTGCGAGGAGTTTACTTAGATCGAT
>NW_007754823.1:0-528 GCF_000696425.1 Galeopterus variegatus | reverse complement strand
GCTGAGATCGATGAGCTTGGTCTGATGAGTTTACTTAGATCGATGAGCTTGGTGTGATGAGTTTACTTAGATCGATGGGCTTGGTCTAATGAGATTACTTAGATCGATGAGCTCGGTCTTATGAGTTTACTCAGATCGATGATCTCGCTGTGATGAATGTACTTAGATAGATGTGCTTGGTCTGATGAGTTTGCTGAGATCGATGAGCATGGTCTGATGAGTTTACTTAGATAAATGTGCTTGGTCTGATGAGTTTACTTAGATCGAACAGCTCGGTCTGATGAGTATACTTAGATCGATGTGCTTGGTCTGATGAGTTTACTTAGATTGGTGAGCTCGGTCTGATGAGTATACTTAGATCGATGTGCTTGGTCTGATGAGTTTACGTAGATCAATTTGCTTGGTCTGATGAGTTTATTTAGATCGATGAGCTTGGTCTCGTGAGTTTTCTTAGATGTATGTGCTTGGTCTGATGAGTTTACTTAGATTGGTGAGCTCGGTCTGATGAGTTTACTTAGATAGATGTGC
>NW_007754822.1:1777-7802 GCF_000696425.1 Galeopterus variegatus | reverse complement strand
CGAGCCCTTGTCACCTTTTGAATTTTTTTTTTTTTTTTTTTTGGTGACTGGGATCTGAAACCTTGACCTTGGTGTTATCAGCATCACGCTCTCACTGACTGAGCTAACCAGCCAGCCTGATGTCTCCTTATTTCTTTCTTTCTTTCTTGATCTTCCCTCTCCCTCACCAGGCTGTGGGATCCACAAGTCAGGAAAAGCATCTGACTCACAGTGACCAAGATGTCCCCCAGGCCCAGACAGCATGTGGCCCCTAGGAGGTCCTTGGGGATGGGCAGAATAGATGACTTTCTCTAAGGCAGACAAGCTGGAACCAGACCACGTGTCACCAGTCCAGCCGGGCCCTCACCAATGCACTCCTGGACAGACCAGCCACGTCCTCCTGGCTCGGGTCTGTGCCAGGCCCCACCCCTTGTGTTTTGGGTTGAATGGTGATCCCAAAAAGATATGTCTAAGTTCTTACACCCGGAACCCAGTCCAGCCGGGCCCTCACCAATGCACTCCTGGACAGACCAGCCACGTCCTCCTGGCTCGGCTCTGTGCCAGGCCCCACCCCTTGTGTTTTGGGTTGAATGGTGATCCCAAAAAGATATGTCTAAGTTCTTACACCCGGAACTTGTGAATGTGGTCTCATGTGGAAAAAGGGTCTTTGCAGATGTAAGTAAATTGAGGATCTCCAGACAAGACCATCCTAGATTTAGGCTGGGGCCTAAATCCAATGACTGGTGCCCTTATAAGAGACAGAAAAGGAAAAGACAGAGACACAGAGAAGAAGGCCATGTGAAGACGGAGGCAGAGACTGAAGTGACACAGCCACAAGCCAAGGAACACCAAGGATTGCCAGAAGCCACAAGAAGCCAGAAGAGAGGCCTGGGACAGGTTCTCCCTCAGAATTCCAGAAGGAACCAGCCCTGCTGACACCTTGATTTTGGAGGACTGGAAGAGAACACTTCTCTGTTGTTTTCAGCCTCCCAGTTTGTGGTACTGTTACAGCAGCCCTAGGACACTCAGACACCTGCTTCATTACTGGGCCCCACAGCATGCAGGCAGCTCTCTGTCCCTGCTGTCTGAGAACAGTGAACTTCCTGCCTAGTTACCCCAAACCCTCCTCACTGAGCTGCCCTCCTTCTGAGTCAGGGTCAGCCTGGTTGTGCTGCTCTCCTGCTCAGTACCCTCCTCAGCCATGTGACCTTCTCCTCTGCTCAGCGTTCAAAGTCCTGGAAATCTGGTTCTGCCTGCTCTCCCCCATACCATGGCTCCCTCAACTCCAGCCCGGTTCATAGACACCCCCACAACACATCAGCCCCTTTCAACCCCCCTGCAACATGGGATATGGCAGTCTCATATTCCCCTTCTTCTGCCCTGGGAAGCTGTCATTGGCATGTGATGGCTGGAGCCACAGCAGCCAACGTGAGGCCATGAGGAAAAATGGAAGGCAATTACAAGCCTATGCGGCAAGGATGACAGAGCAGAAGGATAGTAGGAATGTGGCCCCGTGAAAATGCAAATTAACCAACCTGAAGCTGCCTTTTGTTTCAATGTCCCATTACATGTGGCCATAAATGTTCCTTACTGTTGACACCACTTCTAGTTGGGATTCCCATTACTTGTTGCTGAAAATCTCCCAGAGGAGCAGATCCACTCATTCAGTGCACCAGCCACCACTGAGCACCACCCCATGTAGGGCACCATGACAGGTACAGGGATATGCAGGTGACCAATGCAGGCATGATCTTTGCCCCTTTGAGGTTTACAATCTAGGCTGGGGAGGTCATTAAAACGAATGAAAAAACAAACAAAAAACATTACAGTCTTATTCACCAGTTTTGGGGAGGGTTTTTTTGTTGGTGGGGGTGGGCCGCAGCTGGCCAGTACAGGGAACTAAACCCTTGACCTTGGTGTTACAAGGCCATGCTCTAACCGACTGAGCTGACCAGCCAACCCAACCATTACAGTCTTATGATAAGTGCTTGGAAATAAACAAGGCAATGAGTTGAAGCACCACGAGGGCAGATTTCATCCACAGGGCAGGGGAGCCCTCTCTGAGGAAGCCACGTGAACACCACATTTTAAAGGATGAGAAGGAGCCACATGGGGAAAGCACAGGGAAAGGCATTCATCATGCAGGGCACAGCAGGGGCAAAGGCCTGGAGGCAGAAAGATGGCAGGCCTAAAAGAAAGCATGGGCCAGCAGGCTGGAGACACCTGAGTAAAGCAGAGAGTAACAAAGACTCTTTGTGGCCCTGAATAGATTGCTAATTGGAGCTTCAATTTTGACACATTGAATTTACATGGGGGAAATGGCAGTGTTATTTACTTGTAGCTTCCAAAGGGCAGAAGATCGGAAAGAACCAAATGCCCTGCAGCAGGGAAAGGACTAGATAAGGCATGGCTCCTCCTTACAAGAGAAGGCTGTGCAGCCATCACAAGGACTGCCCCCAGTGCAGGCGGATGAAGAAAAGGGTCAAGTAGGTGGGAAATGTGGTGGATTTCATGGCAAAGATGGGGGACGGAGCACACAGGCACTGACTGGTCTTTGTGCCTCCGTGTCCCCCAGAGCAGCCAATAAAGTGAATATTTTTAAAGTGTGAACTTACAGGACAGGGAAAAGGGGAGTGGAGACAAGATCAACCCACTTTTGGAAGCTGGGGAGCAAGTGGATTAGAGGTGAGAGCCCCAGAAGGTGGGAGAAAGCAGAGTCGTGGGCTGCAGTCGGGGGAAAGTGCTAAATCAGGGCTGGGTGAAAATCTACTGAAGAAATGACTCCCTCGTCACCCCAGAAGAAGCCTGAAGGGCCATCCCCTGGAAGGTCTCTGGGTGGGCACCTCCCTGAAAATGGGCATTAAAAGAATGTTTACCCTCCAGCTGCAGAATCCCCAGCTCTCTCCCCAGAAGAATCTGGGATGCAGCCAGGCCCATGCCCCCAGGTGGGAAACTGAAGAGAATCCTTGGAGAATCTGACCAGGCCTAGCTATTGGGGTTCTCCAAGGCACCACCTGGCCATGTACCCCATCATAAAACTCACAGTTAACAAGACTGCCCTTCTTACACACACACACACACACACACACACACTGACAACTTCTACCTGGCTTTACAACCAAGGACTGCCAGACCCCAGGGGTTCTCCAAGGCACCACCTGGCCATGTACCCCATCATAAAACTCACAGTTAACAAGACTGCCCCTCTTACACACACACACACACACACACTGACAGCTTCTACCTGGCTTTACAACCAAGGACTGCCAGACCCCAGGGGTTTCCCCTAACAGGGATAATGGAGACTAAAATAAACAAAGAAAAATATCTTTCAGGAAGAAGAGATTGTGCAAAGAGAAAAACAATAATAACACAGGCATTAGTATTCTTGGAGATGTAAGAAGACACATGGCATCTACGAAACAAGAATAGGATGCAACCAAAAAACTTTTAGGGAGTAAAAATAAAAAGATCTCGAAAAATTAAAATGTAGGGTTAGGGCTAGCCAGTTAGCTTAGTTGATTAGAGTACAGCCTTGGAACACCAAGGTCAAGGGTTCAGTTCCAGGTACTGGCCAGCTGTATTTAAAAAAAAAAAAGTAGGGTTGGCTGGTTAGGTCAGTAGGTTAGACTGTGGTGTTAATAACACCAAGGTCAAGGGTTCAGATCCTCATACCAGCCAGCTGCCAATACATAAATAAATAAAAATAAATAAAATGTGAGGGCACCACAGAATGTACAACACAAAGAGTGAATTCTAATGTCTAGTGTAAACTATGGGCTTTAGTTAATAATAATGTATCAATATTGGCTCATCAATTGTAACAAGTATACCACACTAATGCAAGATGTTAATAGCAAGGAAAACTGGGGAGGGAGTAGTATACAGGAACTCTCTGTATTTTCTGTTCAATTTGTCTGTAAACCTAAAATGGCTTTTTTAAAAAGCCTATTAATTTAAACAAATAATAATAAATGTTTTAAATGTGAAGACATAAATTAAAACATTAATAGAAGGCTCATTAGATATATTTGAAGAAATACCATAGAAAGTAAAACAAAAAGACAGAGAGGAGAAAAAGAGAAGAAAACTAGAAAACCAGCCTAGAAGGTCCAACAGCCATATTCATTCCACAAATATTTCTGAACCCAGACATTGTTCCAGGCACTCAATAACAGGAGTTCCAAGAAGAACAAAGGAGACACAGGTGAAGAAATCACCAGTGATATCATTCAAGAAAACTTTCCTGACCTAGGCCTCACCAGCAAACCACGCAATGGATATAAACAGGCCACCATTTAAAAAAGATCCCATGAGCTTCCAGATAGAAAAAAACAGGTCACTAGAAAGGATCAGGGAGGGCTGGCCCGTGGCTCACTTGGGAGAGTGTAGTGCTGATAACAACAAGGCCACAGGTTTGAATCCCTATATATGGATGGCTGGTTAGCTCACTTGGGAGAGCGTGGTGCTCACAACATCAAGTCAAGGGTTAAGATCCCCTTACTGGTCATCTTAAAAAAAACAAAAAGAAAGGATCAGGAATCAGCAGTGTTTCAGACTTCTCAACATTGACTATGATGTGAAAAGAAAATGAGAAATGCTTTCAAATTTTAAAGGAAAATAATTTCCAACCTACAAGTCTATACTCAGAAAATCAGCCAAGTATGAGGGTGAAAGTAAAGATATTCGCAAACATGGAGGGTCTCAAAATATTAACTTCCCTGCTAGATTTCTCCAAAAGCTAAGGGTGTGCTCCAAAAAAATTGAAGGAGCAAATGAAAGAAGAGGATGAGAGACCCAGGAATCAGGATATCCAACCCAAGAGAAAAGCAGTCCTAATCCTCAGGAGGATGGCTAGGGACAAGCCTGGACTGATGGCTACATACCAGGTTTGGAGGGCAACCACCCCAGCCTAGAAGGAGGCTAAAAGAGAGACTCCTCCAAAAGGTAAAGCAGATAGCCTATCTGATGTTCTGAATGTTGTGACAGGAGAGAGAGACAACAGTTTTGGAGTTTGGGCTTGAAGCGGAGATAAATGCATAGAAAACTAACAAATATAAAGGAAATTAATAACTCCAGGGAAAAATAAAGCTGTACAGGAAATGAAAAGTAATCATACTAAATGGCTCAAATTAGAATAGTTACAGTAAAAAACGATGTAAATTTTTATTACCAACCTTACCCAAATTATAATGTATAGTCAATCCTCATTATTTGTGAATATTTTATTTGCAAATTCTTCTACCTGATAAATTTATTTGTAAGCCCAAAATCAATTTTGTGGTGCTTTCACTACCATTCTCAGACACATGCAGAGTGGAGAAAAATTTGAATTGCCAACATGCATATTCCCAGCTTCTTCTTCTGCCTTCTTATTTCAGCTTTCGTACTATAAATAAGAGTTCTTTTCAATCTATTCAGTGCCACATATTTTGCATTTTTGTGCTTTTTACAGGTGACTTTGCCATTAAAATGGCCCCGAAGCATAGTGCTAAAGTGCTGTCTAGTGTTCCTAAGTGCAAAAATGCTGTGATGGGGCCGGCCTGGTGAATTTTACAGGTGACTTTGCCATTAAAATGGCCCCGAAGCATAGTGCTAAAGTGCTGTCTAGTGCTCCTAAGTGCAAAAATGCTGTGATGGGGCCGGCCTGGTGGAGCACTGGAGAGTGCGCCACTTGGGAGCGCGGCGGCGCTCCTGCCGAGGGTTCGGATCCCATGTGGAGACCGGTTCCCGCTCACTGGCTGAGCGCGGGCGCAACACCAAGGGTTGCGATCCTGTTGCCGGTCCCCAGTATGGGCGCGACACCGAGGGTTGCGATCCCGTTACCAGTCAGTAAAAAAAAAAAAAAAAAAAGACAAAAAAAAGGGAAAAAAAAAATGCTGTGATGTACCTCATGGAGAAAGAATGTGTTAAAGCAGCTTCATTCGGGCGTGAGTTTTAGATGCTGCTGGCCTTAAGTTTGATGTTAAAAAATCAACAGTATAAGGCCGGCCCAGTGGCGTACTGGAGAGTGCGCCGCTTGGGAGCGCGGTGGCGCTCCCGCTGA
>NW_007754822.1:0-418 GCF_000696425.1 Galeopterus variegatus | reverse complement strand
TGGGCACGGGGAACAAGAAGAGGTCTGCGCATACTCTTGTAAATGTCTCGAGAAAAGACACGTAACATTTCAGAGGAGGGGAACTGTGTGGCTGGGGGCAGTGGCAAGAGGGCAGCTTTCACTGCAAATCTCTCTATAACTTTTGAATTTCATACCACGTGTCATGTATTAATAATTACAAATAATAAGTAAAAATGGAAAACATTCCAAGTTGGCTGTCTACACATCCCACTTCCTGGTCAGAGTCTCACTGCCATGGACACAAGGACTATGTCTTGCAGGGTGCTGGTAAAGGCAGGGTCTGGGCCACAAAAGCCCCCACCAATAAGTTCTGGGGTGAGCCATGGGACCACCACGGAGGGCCAGAGCAAACAGGGGGTAAAATCATCAGCAAGAACACTGCTCATCCACTCAACTA
>NW_007754821.1:2079-7803 GCF_000696425.1 Galeopterus variegatus | reverse complement strand
AAGATTTTGAAAGTCCACATTATTGTGATATTTCAGTGTTCAAGTACTTGACTTTAAAAAAAATACCTTCATAAAATGAAGCAGGTATAAATCAATATCTTCTTCTAAATGCAAAGCATTGATGATTTTACTTCCCACTTGGAAATATAAAAATAGGATTCTCCTCCTCCTCCTCCTCCTCCTCCTCCTCCTCCTCATCATCATCATCATCTGAAACTGTGCTTCACTTACCAAGATTTACTCCATTCTTTATCCTTATCCCTCCCCTGGAGTGAGACTCAGATGGGTAAATTTTGAGTAAGCTGTCTGTTGCAGATATCACCTGCTATTTTTTGTAATGTAAGTTCAATAGGTAGTTCTCCCTCTTTTTTTCCTTTGCCTTTTTCTTTTTTCTTTATATCAGGTAAAAAATTCCTATTATAATCAAATTTGATCCCAAATATTGTGTACTCCACTGCATATTGTCTGATTGGTGCAGGAATGAAAAAATAGAATTACTCCTCCTTTGCCAGGTAACATTATGCTTCTATTAATTCATCCTAAGATTACAATAGCTTTTTTTTGCAACTATATACATATATTCTTTTTTTATAAAGGTATCTTACAACTTTATTCTTAAAAATGATTTGTAACAAAATACTTCAAATTCTTCCTCTAGTCTTTGGGCCCCTTCAATACATCCCCCACAGTGCTATCAGAGAGAAATAAAATATAGATCCAATCATGTTACTTCCTTGCTTCAAATCCTTCCTACTTAAAGACTTCATAAAAAGCACCTTAGCATGGTGTACAAAGCCCACACCCACATCCTACATCATCTCCTTCCACTCCCCAACTTTTATTCCACTTCCCCATCATAATGAATCATTTGCAGCTCCCAGAATTCTCCAGGCTCTCTCAGGCTGCCATGACTTTGCTTAGGCTGTCCCTTCTACCTGGAGCTCGCTTCCCTTCACTGATTGTTTGGGTCTGTCTCCTGGACAAACTCCCCCTCCCCCATTTTATCTATTTATTTCTTTTTTTATAGAAACATTGTTGATTATACATATCTGGGGGATACAGAGTTGAATACCAATACTTTTGTTGCATTAATAAATCTTTATTGTCCCATACTTACCTTACAATAGAATAAAATACTTTTAAAAATAAATAATAATTCTTTGCAATATAAAGACTTTGATTAATCAAGGAAAGTATGCATTACCTTGAGTATGCTTGGAGAAGATAAATTGAGTGCTTCTTTTTAAAAATATATTTACTCAACATTGATTTATTCATTAGACACTTGTGGGGCATGTATTATGTGTGTATTGCAGAAGAATTTTTTTTCCAAAGTGGTTAGACAGCTAAATCAGATAATTGAATAAAAACATTTAATTATCCAAGGGAAAGCATTCATTTTGTTGTGTATTATCCAGATCACTCTCCATAAGCAAATACAATTCTAGGTCATTTTTAGTATTCTGAATAAGAATAGAGCTGCTTGTGTTGAATATGTTATAATCTATGTAAATTATTTCTCTTGGCCTTTGCATTACAGAGAACACTAATGAAGAAGTTGTTGCCAAGAGGAGAAGCAAAAGGCCTCTCAGGGGTGGTAGATTACTGAAGAAAAAACCTAGTAGTGTTGCTAACACATTAAACATAACCCTACCACACAAGGAGGCAAAGATTGTTTTTTGTTTGCTTTTGAGAACACAACCAATCTTCTATGCAACTGTTAAAAAAATAGAAATTCCACAAATGAGACTTTGCTTAGGTTTTGTTTTTTGCCTCTCCCCACCCATGGTCCACAATTCTCCCATTCTTGTGTTTTTTAACCTCTTCCAGTATCTATCGGGATTCATCTCTATTCATCCACCCTGGGCTTAACCTTGTCTGCAGCAATCTCAGAAGTATGGCTGTGTGTCTACAACAAAGAAGCATTATAGATTGATCAAAGGAAACAAATTTAAGGTTGATCTGAGTTCTGTGATTAATTAGCTCTATAGTTTTGGACACATTGCATGACTGCACAATATTTCCTCTTTTGTAAAATTGGAAAATAATACCACCTTATCAAGTTTCTGTGAAATTTAAATGAACTAGACATATAGCACATAGAAACTGATGTTTTAATTATTGCTAATATTATAGGACCAGCTGAACATGTATTCCCTTGTCAGCTCCCCTTTGACAATGCCTATCTCTTTGGTAAGTACTCTTTGACCCACTCTGTGCACATCTGTATGTTTGCTGTCTACCTCACTTTCACACTTCTCAGGCTAGCATGCCTCTGGCCAGAATTATCATTCCTGCCATTTCATCAACAGCTTTCTTCCGGGAGTTGCCACTTTCTTACATGTTCCTGGCCATCTGGTCACACTTGGTTTAATGATAGGAATCTGATTCATGTTTAGCGCTCATCTACTTTGGTTCTTGCAACTTTTGTTCCAGATAACTTTATTTTGTTTGGATTTATGGATCTAGAAGAGTACCTTGCCTAGTGTGCCCAGTAAGAATTTTATAAATATTGGTTAAGTCAATGATTGAAAATATTTCTTAAGTAAAGTTAAAAGGAGTAAGAAATGAGTCTGAGGATCAAGCAGTTGTCTGTCCTTGTTACCTTTTATTCCTTTATACATTCTGCAATGTTGTAGTAGCCTTCTTTAGCTAAATCTTCTCTCCTAAATCACATCCTACACTAAAATACAATACTTAGAAATTATTTGTGCTGTATAAACTATATGATAAACAAAAAGCTCAATATTCCTCAACCTATAAATATTTGCCTTCTTGTCATATTATGCAAGAATGATATGAATTTTACAGACAAGAGATTGAAAACACAGGGAAATTTTGGGGTAAAAGAAAATTTCTAAATCTTTGACTAGTGGTTGCTTTTACTCAAAAAATTGGTTGTTATTTCATTCACAAATAATAAGAAATGGTCTGAGGTTCATGGGGAATCTGAACAAGGTTGTGGTTTGACAGTTAGTTGGTTATGAGTGATTAGTGACTTCATCATTGGCAGTGATGGCGACAGCATTGGTAGCTGTTTTCCAGTTTCCCACAATCTGCTAGTCCAGTCATCCAAGGGATGCTGCTGAAGTCTGCTGTTTCATTCTCTCTCCCATCTGCTGTTTTTATTTTTACTCCCTAATTATGAAATTAGGTCCAGAAAAGAGGGAAATTTTGCAATGTGCTACAAGTTTTTCATCATCGTATGAAAAAGTGGTGAGTTGTGATATAAGAGCACTTGGCAAGAGCAAATAATCTGTCTGTACAAACAACTGGATTGAGTGAGGTTATTTAAACAAAAAAGTAAATTAAATAAATAAATAAATTCCATAGAAGAAAAATATAAATGCTATTTTACTAGCTACAAATTTACCACAACACCTTTTCAAAGCTATTTTGAAATTACAAAAGAAGTAAAATACAAACCAAAGCTTATACAGAATTGTATAACATTTTTATCCTTTTTGTTTTTCCAATTTATAAAACATTTTAAAATAAATTTATTTTTTAATTGACAATAATTATGTGTATTTATAAGGTACAATGAGATGTTCTTATCTATATATACATTGTAGAAACACTAAATCAAGCTATTTAACATATTCATCACCTCACCAATTAATCATTTTTTGGCGTGTGGTTAGAATGTTAAATATCTATATTTTTTAACAATTTTGAAATATGCAATACATTATTATTAACTGCGATCACCATTTTTGTTCTAATTAACATCCATCCCAAATAAAACAAAAGTAATTCTTCTAAATATAGATTATATATATATATAATATATATACGAGTATAAATATATATATGTAATTAATTTCAGAGAAAGTAGGTCTCTGTCACACTTATTAAGAATGATTACTAGGATAATTCTAATAAATCCTGGAGACCTGTCCTGTTCTCACCTGTGAAATCACATTCAAACATGGACAGCAGAGCCATGAAGTCATAATTAAAAAGAAAATTGCATTTTTTGTTTGCAGCCTCCAAGAGCATTTAAAAAATGATCCAAATCATAGCACAAGACTGTTCAGAAGCTTTCTTCTCCCCTCCTGGTGCTTATAGTCAGCAGCTGCTGAGATGAGCTCCTACCCGGCTGTTTCTCAATTTCCCGCAAGTGCTACTTTTCTTTGTCTCTTTCTTATCTCCTCTGCTCCCCTCTCCACAGTCCTTACTAAATAGCTCAATCTGTGTTCTCTGCTTTTTGTTAAATCCTCTCTTCCTTGCTTTTTTGCTAATTCATTTGATTACCTATTTTAAAAATCTGAGAAACTCCCTGTCAGCTCTCTGTTACCTGGGGGTAGTGCTGGGACATGGATTTGGATGGGGCGTAGAACTGGGTGGGGTGTAGAAACAAGTGCAGTTAAGAATCATCCTGAGTAAATAAATCTTACTGCTTCACAATTGTATATTGCACAGGCATACGCGTTGAGGAAAAAAACAAAACAAAATCTTGATTTCTAACTCTAATGAACAAAAAAATATATATTCTTACCCTAGAACCTTTCTGAGTGATCTTATTAAGACCTCCAGAGTCTCTGCCTGTTCTTTTATGTTACTACAAGAGATTATTGTTTTTGTTTGGCTAAATATTCTGATGGGCGTTCAGGAGGCAACAATGAACTGAGACTGGAAGTCCGAACCTGTAGAGCAGAATTTACTGTAAGGAGCAAAGAATTCAAAATGAGTGTGGAGTGCAGGTAGGCAGGTAGAGAGGGAATAAGGGGTAAAGAGGTAGGATGGGAAGGAAGGAAGACCAGAAGAGCACTGTGTTTTAGATGGACAATAAAGCAAATGAGAAAACCTGAAGGCTAGGTCATTGAGAAAAGATTTAGGGAGAAGGCTATCCATTATCCATTGTTTTATCCATTATTTTTATCCATAATGCTCTTTTGTGTCCCCAGAACATTTTAAAGGTTTTTTAATGACACAAAGGCCTGGTATAAATTTTTTTTTTTTAATTTTAAGAGTGGTAAGATCAATTTCAACAATTCACAGCTGAATAGAGATCACATGTATGAAAGAGATATAATTCATAAACTGATATAATTGGAAAGAGGGGCACAGCTAGAATTGACCATAAGAACACAAATCCCCCAGAATATTATAAAACAGATGGAGAGTTTGAATTTTCTTCACCTTATAGAATGAGGTTTCAGTTAATTTAGAGTAGATTTTTAATGACCCATGGACACTGAAGCTGCCATGTGGATTCTTTGAGTATTGCTCCAAGTCTGTGAATCATCAACCTAACCTATCTACACTGTTCTAAGTATCCAATTATAATAATTGTTTCAGTTCTTGAGAATATCTTTTTATAAGAATTATGAATATTTTAAAAACACACGTCTTATTACAATAGATGGGATTAGTCTATCACACCCAGAAAATGCTTGTACAAATTTACCTCTTTACCCCAGTCTCAATACCTGGTTTGTGAGTGGTTCTGCAGTTTCTAAGCCTAAAGAACTTTTGAATGGCCCTGTTAAGGGAAGAAATGCAAAATATAGTTAAAGTTTAACTAGGATAACCATACAACATGTTTTCTTTAGGACATGTCCCTTTAATGCCTGTATATAGCTAAATAACTAGTGCACATTTCTCTCTCGAAAGTGTCCCAGTTTGGATGATAAATTATGTGGTCAATAAATGTAAACTAATTCATAGCTAATTCAGAACAGAAGGTAGGCTCACAGCTTGACTTTACTAGATATTAAA
>NW_007754821.1:0-1718 GCF_000696425.1 Galeopterus variegatus | reverse complement strand
GTTTTCTTTAGGACATGTCCCTTTAATGCCTGTATATAGCTAAATAACTAGTGCACATTTCTCTCTCGAAAGTGTCCCAGTTTGGATGATAAATTATGTGGTCAATAAATGTAAACTAATTCATAGCTAATTCAGAACAGAAGGTAGGCTCACAGCTTGACTTTACTAGATATTAAAGGATTTTAGATTCTTAGGACACAGGTCAGAAGAGATTTAATAGGATAGATAATATCTCCTCTTAGAATGGCAAATAGGATTTGGATAGTTTGGAACTGAAACACCATTTCTAGAAACGTAAAGCATTAATGCAAGAAGAAACAATGAAGCTCATTTAGCTAGCTTCAACTTTACAGAGTAGTAACTGAGACCTTAGAGATATAAAATGACTTACTCGGAGACATGCTACTTGGTAACATCAGAGGCCATGCTATGATGGAAATTATTCTGAGTCCCAGCCTGTGGAATATTCTACTGTCTTATCTTGTGAGACTCCTTTTCAAGTTAAAATCGAAATTTGTTTGGAATTCCAAGGATCAATTGATCAATTGATTTAGCAACACTTTTTGCTCCTATTGTTCTAAAAAATAAAAACTAGTGGCTCCTCTCTCACAATCTTCTTATAGTCTCCTTGGGAGATAAATAAATAAGCAGATAATTTCAATCCAGAATTATAGGAGGGAAAAAAGGCTTTGAAATTGAATTTGCAATCTAGCAGTTTTCTTGGAAGGAGTAGGGCATTTATTGTTATAGGTTTAATTGTGCTTCTCCCCCTCCAAAACATACATTGGAGCTCTACCCTCCGGGAATTGAGAGTGTGATCTTATTTGGAGACAAGGTCTTTATAGAGGTAATCGAGTTAAAACAAGGTCATTAGGGTGGGTGCTAATCCAATATGATTGGCATCCTTATAAAAATAGAAAATCTGGACTCAGAGAGAGACATGTATACAGGGAGAACATCAAGTGAAGATGAAGGCAAAGATCGGGGGATGTACCCACAAGCCAAGGAATGCCAGCAATTGCCGTCAAACCACCAGAAGCTAGAGAGAGGAACAGAGCAGACTCTCCTTCACAGCCCTCTACGCTGCCGACAGCTTGATCTTGGACTTCTCTCTTCTGAACTGTGAGACAATACATTTCTATTATTTGAGCCACCCAGTGTGTGATACATTGTTCCAGCAGCCTTAGAAAATGAATGTATGTATGATCTTGGAAGAAATAATACTTAAGCCAAGTCCTGAAGGGTGTTAAAGATAGAAAAAAGGCAGTGCGGGGAAGGCAGTACACACAGAACAAACAGCATGTTCAAAGGCCTGGAGATGACAGAAAACACGACTCACATGTACACCCGCCAATGGCTTCAAAAGAGTGGGGTAGAGAGTCCAGAAAAGAAATGACTGGGGACCACATAGTGAAGGACTTCAGGCACACTGGTAAAAAATCAGATGTTATCTTGAAGATAATCTGGAGCCATTGAAGAGTTTTAAAGTGGGGGATAGCACAATTTGATTACATTTTAGCAGGAGTGTTTTACCTGAAAAACATAGAAAATGGATTGCAAAAAAAGACAAGAATAAGACTGGAAAATTAGATAGTAAAATGTTCCTTACAGATCAAGGCAAGAGATGATGATGATCTGTACTGAGGCAGAGGGAGTGGATATTTAGAGAAATGGAGAGAAAAGAGAGCTTCTTAGAAAGTCCAATGGACAAAATTTTG
>NW_007754820.1:5481-7803 GCF_000696425.1 Galeopterus variegatus | reverse complement strand
TATTGATCGTATAGTGAAATATTATTTTGGATATGTTGGGATAAATAAAAGTTATCAATAAAGTTAATTTCACCTGCTTCTATTTACTGATTTTACATGGCCACTAGAAAATGTAAAATTCTACACATGGCCACATCCTCTGTGCGGGACAGCACTGGTTCAAAGGGGCAGTGTGGAAATCTCAGTTCAGGGGACACTGCCTCGCACCTTACCACAGCCTCCCGTCCCAACTTGAGAAGAGTCTAAAAACAAGCACCTGGAGAACGCTGGTTCAAATCCCAGCTATAAGCAAATCTTTTTCCTGTTTAATTCCCCCCAGCGCAGGAGAAGCACCAGTTCTTGGTGATTATGTGCGTGGCCATGAAGTTCTTTCTAGGTGACCCACAGCAATACTCCACACACATGCAGGAGCACCACCCGCAGAAGAAAAGACAACCAGAGCCCCCTCCTCCAGACTCTGGTGTAGAAGAAGGCAGCCCAAGTTGACACAATTATCTGGAAACTGAAGTTATGAATTCAGTCATAAATGAACATGATTTAATTCGATATTAAAATTTAGTATTATTTTTGTAAAATAAGTTGGAATGAAACACTTTATTCTGAATATAAATGTTGTACCAAACATCTCTGGTTTTAACCAGAATAAGCAACTCTGTTTCAAATTATAAATAATTTATAAAGTTGATTTAAGATCACTTCGAATTGACGCCAGCATTTCCGTTTCCATCTAAAAGGGATTTGAAAAATAGTCTCCAACACTCAGCTTTTCGAATCTGCAAAACTGATAAACTAGTCTGTTAGGGGGAAAAAAGACAACGAAGAAATAAAAATGGAAATTAGCAGAAACCAGTATTAAGCATATGTCTTTACGAATAAGACTTAATCACACACTTCATTTTGCAAATACAAAAGGGCCTTTTGAAATGTATTAATTAAAGTTAAATGCTGTAGACAGGCCGCTTTGTAGGGCGGCGGCCCTCTCCCATTAGCATAGTATTAACGACAGCCGAGGAAATTGGGTTAATAAAGCCCGACGCTGTAGCGGAACCACTCCGGCGCAAACCGGCGCCGACAGATCGGTCCCCGGGGGCGACCAGCTCTGCTGTGCGCGGCGCCTTGAACCCCGGATGGTGGCAGAATTCTGAGCCGTGCACCGACAGACGGAGACAGACTCTACTATCCCAACGACTTTTAAAAGAGACAGACCCCATCTTCGTCCACACCCGTCGGGACGCGGGGCCCCCAGCGGGCTACTCACCCGTACACCCCAAGCCCGGCCTCCTCCCTTGGAAACGGGCGGGGACTGGTGGGGAGGGGGCGTTGCTGGTCACTGGGGTAAGGCCAGAGCCCTCCCCTGACCCTCAGGGTCAAGCGGGGGCGAGGGCTGTGAGGACCCTCCTGCATGTAGTCCCTCCGAGGCAGAGGACGCGCGAAGCGGGCTCCATCCAACTTCACCCCGGGCCGCGCCAAGAGGCCGACGTTCCGGCGGGGAGCGGCGGTGGCCGGGGAGCCTAGGGGACATCTAGGCGATAAATCCCGCAGACTTCGAGGCAGCAGGTGTCCACTTGCGCGCCTCTAGGCAGGCAAAAAAATAAACATAACCAACTCAGAGTTGGAAAAGGCCGAAAAGCTCTTTGCCCGGCGTCTTCCAACTTTGCAAACGACCGTGCGGGGTCGGGTCGGGGCGCGTCCCGCCGCGGCTGCAGGGACACTGGAGCCGGCAGACGCGGGCGGTGCCGGGCGACGCGCGTCCTCGGGAAGTGCCTAGCCAGAGCACGGCTCTGCAGGTCGGCAAGAAGGTCAGACTGCGGTCCGAGGACTAGCCCAGCGCGAGGACCACGACGGACCGAGCCCGGCTACTTTCTGTCCTTGCGCCCCGCGAGCCGTGGGCCGGCGACGGGCAGGACACCCTGTCCGGGGTTGGGCCGGTGTCTCACCCCGCCGCGGCCCTGGGACCCCGCCGCTGTCGTCTTTTGGTGGGTGAACGGCGGTGCCCGAGAGAACACGGTTGGTCGCCTCCCACCCTCGTCCCTAGACTCGAAAGACCCTGGCAACACCCAAGGGGCGCTGGGAGAGTGCCCAGTGGGCGCGGCGTGTTCCCGGGTCCGGCTCCCTAGTTCAATCCCGTGTCTGGACGGGCTTCCCGGGGCCCCAAACCGTTCGGCGCGCACCGGCTGGAGGGGAAGTCGGGCCGCTTTCTCCCCATCGGCGGGGTCCATCCAGGCATGTGCAGTCGGGGCGGGGTGACACGGTGATCGGGGCAACGTGCATAAAAGGACGCGGGTGGAAAGGAGCGGCGGGCCGGCGCCGTCAGGGCTTCTC
>NW_007754820.1:0-1668 GCF_000696425.1 Galeopterus variegatus | reverse complement strand
ATGGGGAAAATGAGAACTCCCTACCAGAGTTCCCACAACACGGGGTACTTATGTTCCTCACGTCATCTATGATGTCCTGGCGGTTTTCTTGTCTGACGTCACTGACAAGTGGCATATGCTGTGTAAGAAGCCACACCGCAGGGATGGACAGGGGGAGCTTAAACGACACTGGCTGAGAGACGCCTAAAGAGCGTTTATTTCAAACCTCTTCGTGTGTCTGTTGCCTTTCTTACATCCAGACCTTGCTTTGGGGCTGTTTTTCTGTGTGGCGTTTCCTAAGTGTGAAAGCTTGAACGATGTTGCACTCCTCAGGGGTGAGGTCGCTGGACGAGTCTGAGGCACAGCGTGGGGTCAGTTAGGACAGCTTCCAGCCTGGCCTGGGCAGGGCCATGCTTGGCTGGTCCTTTAAGGCTGGATTAGCCATGAGATTTCCGGTGGGACTCTACCCCTCATTGTTTCCGTGGCTGTCTGCCGATCGAGGAGCAGCCTCAGCAGGAACTGGGCTTGTTAGCTCATTTTAGAGGACCCTTTGCCAGCTGCCTCTGGAAGGCCCTCAAAGGCCTTGCTGGGAAGGTCGTTCCTGCCGCTGCTCAGGGCGTGGCCCGGCCCACTCACCTCTACTCCCACATTCAGTCACTTCCCTTGGGAAGGGTAAGAAAGACCAGCGGCCCCTAATCCATCTGTTCTTGTTCAAATTACTAGAAGTTCTGCAAAATAACTGCCTCTTAACGTTTGTACAGCACTCAACAGTTTACAAACTATTTGATCCCTCCTCCCCTCTCCTCCCCAGCAAGCACCATGCCAGGCTGCTCCCGGGTGATGAGAGGAAGATGTTGTGTTTGCTTTGTCTTAGAAGAGCTTTATTAAGACATCATTCACATACTCACAATTCACTCATTTAAAGTGTACAGTCAAAAGACTTTTATCATGTTCACGGCATTACACAGTCATTACCACAATCAGTTTTAGGATGTTTCCAGCACCCTGAAAAGATATCTCGCATCCCTAAGCCCTTGCTCCCGTCTCCCCTCCCCCAGCCCCTGGCAACTGCTAATCCGCCTTCTGTCTCTATGGACCTGCCTGTTCCGGGCATTTCATACAAGTGGGATCACCCACTGTGGGGTCTTTTGTGACTGGCTTCTTTCACTCAGCACCATTTTTAGGCTCATCCCTGTTGTAGGAGAGGATGTTCTAATACAGGGTGAGCCACTGGTCTGTGTCCTCTGGGTGGTGCACAGGTGATGATGCCCAGGTCATGGCCCACCAACAGCACCTGCAGAGCCCTGCAGAGGGGCTACCTGCTGGGCGTTCAGGTGGGGTGTCTTGTACGCAAGCGGAGCATGTGTCAACATGAGTTAGTTCATCTCCCTAAACTGTCTCTTTGGCCTGCAGCATAACCATCACCTGGAGCAGTGACTGTCACCTAGAGTGGTGGAAAGAGACGTGAAACGCAAGGGAGGTCCAGGTTCTGGCATGGGCGGCGTGACCCTGCTGAAGTGACCTTGTCTCCTGTGCCTCTCCTCCCATCCCTGGGCAGTGCCCAGTGCCTGGTCCCCTGCTCCTTGGGGGGACACTCGAGGTCTCTCACCACCTTCCCATCCCCTGTCGCCCCCATCCCTGACAATCATGGTAGCAGTGATGGCTTCTGTGCCTTAGTATAAGCCACGT